>NW_007248455.1:285583-292998 GCF_000164805.1 Carlito syrichta
GGGCTCAGGCAATCCACTCACCTCAGCCTCCCAAAGGTGCGGGATTACAGGCTGAGCCACCGAACCCGGCTAGTACTCCACACCTTTAAAATAAAATTTAAAAAATCAAAAGAAAGGGTGCCATCTATATATGGATATCATTCAGCCTCTAAAAAGAAGAAAATTCTGTCATTTCCACCGCGTAGGTGGGCCTTAAGGACACTGTGCTAAGCGAAATAAGCCAAATGCAGAAAGATTGATGCATATGATCTCATTTATTCCAGTGTGTGGGATCTAAAAGAGTCAAACTCATAGAAATAGAGATTAGAATGGAGGTTACCAGGTGAGTGGGGGTGAAGGGAAGGATTGACCCAAGGGTACAAACTTTTACTTATAGGATGTCAAAGTTCTGGTGATTTGATGTGTAGTATGGTGACTATAGTTGATAATGGTGTATTGTATACTTGAAATTTGCTAAGAGCTGAGAGAGAGAGAGAGAGAGAGAGAGAGAATGTGTGTGTGTGTGTTGAAGTTTCACTCTGTCGCCCATGGAGGGAAGTGACATGCTCACAGCCACTGCAGCCTCGGTCTGCTGGGCTCAGGTAATCCTTCCACCTCAGCCTTCCCAGTAGCTGGAAACATAGGTGTGTGCCATCACGCCCAGCTAATTTTTTGATTTATTGTAGAGATGAGGTCTCACCAAGTTACCCAGGCTGATCTGGGAGTCCTGAACTCAGGTAATCCTCTTGCCTCCACCTGCCAAAGTGCTGGGATTACAAATGTGAGCCACTGTGCCCAGCAGAGTTTAGAGCTTAAGTATTCTCACTGCACACATGCACAAAGGTAACTATGGGAGGTGATGGATATGTAAATTAGCTTAATTGTGATAATCCTTTCTCAATGTATATGTATATGAGACATCATGTTGTATACCTTAAATATATGCAATTTTTGTTGGGTATACCTCAATCAAGTTAAAAAAAAAATTGTGAAATAAGCCAGGCATGGTGGCTCCACCTGTAATCCCAGCACTTTGGGAGGCAGAGGTAAGAGGATTACCTGAGTCCAGGGTTCAAGACTAGCCTGGGCAACTTAGTGACACTGTGTCTCTACAATAAATAAAAAAATTATCTGAGTGTGGTGGTGTGCACCTGTGATTCCTGCTACTTGAAAGGCTGAGGCAGCAGGATCGTCTGAGCAAAGCAGTTTGAGGCTGCAATAGCCGTGAGTGTGCCACTGCACTCCAGCCTGGGCAACAGAGTGAGATCTCTACTTTAAAAAAAAAGAAAAAACCATGAAACAGGCTAGGTGTGGTGGCTAATGTCTGTAATTCCAACACTTTGAAAGGCTGAGGTGGGAGGATTGCTTGAGTTCAGGAGTTTGACACCAGCCTGAGCAACATAGCAAGAATTTGTCTCCACAAAACAATTTTTAAAAATAAAATAGCTTTAAAAATTAGCCAGGTGTGGTGGCATGCACTTGTAGTTCCCAACTACTCAGGAGGCTGAGGTGAAAGGATCACCTGAGCTCAGGAGGTCGAGGATTCAGTGAGCTGTGATTGTGCCACTGCACTACAGCCTGGGCAACAGAGTGAGACCTCAACTAAAAAAAAAAAATTGTGAAATATACAGAAAAGTGTGTATGCAATATGTACACACAGTAAAATAATGACAATTGCTTTTCCTTTCCGAGTTCAGAAATTCTGCAATTACCAGTACTTTGGTTTTATTTATTTATTTATTTATTGTATTTTTAAAATTGAACTGATACAAGAGCAGGTACATGGACCAATAGAAGAGAATAGAGAATCCAGAAATAAACCCAAATACCTGCAACCAACTGATCTTTGGCAAAGCAGACAAAAACATATACTGGGGAAAGGACACCCTATTCAGCAGTAATACTGGGAAAATTGAATAGCTACATGCAGAAAAAAGAAACTTGATCCCTATCTCTCCCCTTATACACAAATTAACTAAAGGCAGATCAAAGGCTTCAGTGTCAGACCTGAAACCATAAAAATCCTAGAAGAAAATCTAGAAAAAACTATTCTGGATATCAGCTTTGGCAAATAATTTATGGCTAAAACCCCAAAAGCAAGTGCAATTAAAATAAAAATAAATAAGTGGGACTTAATTAAACTAAAAATCTTCTGCACAGCAAAAGAAATAATCAACACAGCAAACAGGCAACCTATAGAATGGGAGAAGATATTCACAAACTACACATCTGACAAAAGACTAATATCTAGAATCTACCAAAAACTCAAACAAATCAGCAAGAAAAAAGCAAATAACCCCATTAAAAAGTGTGCAAATAACATGAACAGACATTCTCAAAAGAAGATATACAAATGGCCAACAGACATATGAAAAAATGCTGAACACCACTGATTATCAGGAAAATGCAAATTAAAACCACAATGAGATACCACCTTACACCAGTCAGAATGGCCATTATTAAAAAGTCAAAAAACAATAGAAGCTGGCATGGGTGCAGAGAAAAGGGAACACTTATACACTGTTGATGGGAGTGTAAATTAGTACAACCTCTATGGAAAGAGGTATGGAGACTACTTGAAGAACTAAAAGTAGATCTACCATTCGAACCAGCAATCCCACTACTAGGTATCTACCCTAGGGAACAGAGGTCATTGTGTAAAAAAGACACCTGGACTAGCATGTTTATCACAGCACAGTTCATAATTGCAAGGATGTGGAATCAAACTAAATGTCCATCAACTGAACAGTGAGTGCATAAAGAAAATGTGATATATATACACAATGGGATACTATGCAGCCATAAAAATGAATGAAATCATGTCCTTTGCAACAACATGGATGGAGCTGGAGACCGTCATCCTAAGTGAACTGACTCAGAAACAGAAAACCAATCACTACATGTTCTCACTCATATGTGGCTAAATAGTCACAAAGATGGTGATAACAGACACTGGGAACACCAGCATGGGGGATGGGAGGGAGGGAGGTTAGGGTTCAGAAACTACCTATGGGGCACAATGCTCACAATCTGGGGAATGGGCCACCTGAGACCCAACCTCCACCAGGACACAATATGTCCATGTAACAAATATGCATGTGTACCCCTGAACCTAAAATAAATATGCATATTGAAAGTAATTAAAAAATAAAATGGATACTTGCTAGCTGTACATATTTTGGGAGTATGAGTGATATTTTGATACATGTATACAATGTGTAATGATCAAATCAGGGTAATGGGATATTCATCACCTCAAACATTTATTTTTTCTTTCTGTTGGGAATCTCTTTCTTCCCCTACCCAGTGGTCACCACTATCCTAATCATTTTCTTACTGTGCCTAATGATTTTTTAAAACTGTTAATTTTGAGATAAACACACTAGCAATTGTGTGTCCTTTTCCAGTTTCCTGCAGTGGTAAACCTTGTAAAACCAGAGTATGATAACACAAGTAGAATATTAACACTGACACAATCCACAGGTTTTATGCCAATTTTGCCCAGTTTTACTTGTACTTATTTGTGTGTGTTTAGTTTTTTTGTTGTTTTTGTTTTTGTTTTTTTTTGAGTTGGAATCTCACTCGGTTGCCCAGACTGGAGTGCAGTGGTTGCTCCCGGCCATCGCAGCCTCGCCTGCTGGGCTCCGGTGATCCTTTCGCCTTTGTCTTCCGAGTAGCCGGAATTACAGGCATGTGCTACCACACCCGGCTGATTTTTTGATTTATTGTAGAGATGAGGTCTCGCTGCCCAGGCAGGTCTCGAACCCGCGGGCTCAGGCAATCTGCTCACCTCAGCCTCCCAAAGGCACAAGATTACAGTCTGAGCCACCGAGCCCGGCTTGTGTGTTTAGTTTTATACAATTTCATTTCTTCTCCTCCCTCCCTTCCGTCTTTCTATTTTTTTTTTTTCTTAAGTTGGAGTCTCACTCTGTTGCCCAGGCTGGAGTGTGGTGTGGCACATTCACTGCTACTGCAGCCTTGACCTGCTGGGCTCAGGTGATCCTTCCACCCAAGCCTTCCAAGTAGCTAAAACTATAGGAGTGCATCATAACATCTGGCTAATTTTTTTGTTGTTTATTGTAGAGATGAGGTATCGCCAAGTTTCCCAGGCTGATCTTAAACCCCTGGACTCAGGAAATCCTCTCATCTTTGTCTCCCAAAGTGCTGGAATTACAGGAGTGAGCCACCGTACCCAGCTTTCTTTCTTTCTTGACTTAGGGGTCTCACTCTATCACCCAGACAGGAGTTCAGGGGCACAATCACAGCTCACCATAGTCTTGACCTCCGAGGTTCAGGCAATCATTCCACCTCAGCCTCCCACCACCATGCCAGACTAAATTTTTTTTGTGTGGTAGAAACAGGTCTCACTATGTTACCTAGGCTGGTCTCGAACTCCTAGATTCAAGCGATTCTCCCACCTCAGCCTTCCAAATGTTGGGATTACAGTTGTGAGTCACCGTGCCCAGCTTAATTCTATACAACTGCACCACATATGTAGGTTTGCATAACAACCACCACAGTCAAGATACCACACAGTTCCATCACCACAAAGATCCTTCATGCTGTCCTTTTACAAATCCTTAGCTCCTAGCAACCACTAATCTTTTCTCCATTTTTATAATTTTGTCATTTCAAGAATGTGGCATTAAAAAAAAAAGAACGTGGTATAAATGGAATCATTAAATATGTAAACTTTGGGACTGGCTTTTTTTCACTCAGCATAACTCTTTTAAGAGACTTCCAAATTGTTATTGTTGCCTAATGGTTTTAACCCATATGTTTGTATTCCTAAATAACATATTGTTTACTTTTATTTGCTTAAAAAAATAATTTGAGCCAGGCGCAATAGCGCAAGCCTGTAATCCCAGCACTTTGGAAGGCCGAGATGAGATGATTGCCTGAGCCCAGGGGTTTGAGACCAGCCTGGGCAACTTGGCGAGACTTCTTCTCTACAATAAATTTTAAAAAATTAAAAATAAATAAATAAATACTTACCCGAGCTTGGTAGCATGCGCCTGTAGTTCCAGCTACTTGGAAGCCTGAGGCAGAAGGATCATCTAAGTTCAGTAAGTCAAGGCTGCAGTGGCTGTGGGCTTACCACTGCACTCCAGCCTGGGCGACAGTGAGACTCCAATTCAAAAAAATAAAATAAAATAAAAAATAATTTGAATCTTACAAGACAATTTTTCTGTAATTTGTTTTTTTCATTCAGCTGTGGTGTTGATTGTGTGACTTTATTGATGTGTGTGGTTGTGGGCCACTCATTTTTATTGTATAAACTTATCAGAATGCATTCATCAAGTTAGTTATTGATAGGTATTTCATTTATGTCTTTTATTTTTAGGTTGTGCTTTTATTTTTATTTTTTGAGTTGGGGTCTCACTCTATTGCTGAGGCTGAAGTGCAGTGGCACACTGCAGCCTTGACCTTCTGGGCTCAGGTGATCCTTCCACCTCAGCCCCCCAAGTAGTTTGGACTATAGGTGTGCGCTACCACACCTGGCTAATTTTATTTTATTTTAGTTTTTGCAGAGACAAGGTCTCACTGTGTTGCCTAGGCTGGTCTCCAACTCTTGAGCTCAAGCAATCCTCCTGTCTTGGCCTTTCAAAGTGCTGGGATTGCAGGCCTGAGCCATTGTGCCTCACTAGGGTTTTATTATTTTAAGTATGATGAATGATGCTGCTATGAATATTCTTGTGGGACTCTTGGTGCACAAGTGTAAGTTTTTTTCTAGGTTGGAAATGTGAGTGGGAGGCCAGTCTGCAGAAACTTCTAATCCCAGCACCGTCCCTGGCAGCCACTAATCCACTGTCTCTATAGATTCAGCTTTTCTAGACAATTTCATATAAATGGAATCATATGATAGGTAACCTTTGACCATGGGTAGATGTTTATCATATATTTTTAAGTTTATGGTTTTTTTTTTGGAGTTGGAGTTTCACTCCATCACCCAGGCTAGAGTGCAGTGGCACACTCTCGGCCACCCCAGCATTGACCTGACGGGCTCCAGCGATCCTTCTGCCTCAGCCTTCCAAGTAGCTGGAACAACAGGAGCACACTACCATGTCCGGCTAATTTTTTTTATTGTAGAGACAAGGTCTTGCCAAGTTACCTGGGCTGATCTCAAACCCACGGGCTCAGGCAATCCCCTCACTTTGGCCTCCCAAAGTGCTGGAATTACAGACTGAGCCACTGAACCAGGCCTATGATATGTTTTAAAGTCAAAAACAACACTTATAAATCGATTACTACTCAACAATTAAAAAGGCAAAAACAAAGTAATAAAATAGATGATTATCAAAAGTATAAAAAAGAAATATGGAGTGGAATTTCTGGCTCATTTCATATGTGTATGATCAATTTTACTAGATAAAGTCAATCTCATTGCTCAGTTCACCTCACCAACATTCGGCATTTTCAGATGTTTAAATGTTGCCAATCTGCTGGCTGCAGTGGCTCATGCCTGTAATCCCAGCACTTTGTAAGGTTGAAGGCAGGAGGATTGCTTGAGCCCACGAGTTTGAGACCAGCCTGGGCAATGTAGCAAGACTTCATCTTTACAAAAAAAAAAAAATTAAATTAGCCATCCATGGTGGCATCAGCTTGTAGTCCCAGCTACTGAGGAGGCTAAGGCAGGAGGATCATCTGAGCCAGGAGGTGGAGGCTGAGGTGAGCCATGGTCATGCTGCACTCCAGCCTGGGCAACATAGTAAGACCCTGACTCAAAAAAAAAAATTTTTTTTTTAAATGTTGCTGGGTACAGTGGTTCACGCCTGTATTCCCAGCACTTTGGGAGGCGGAGGTGAGAGGATTGCCTGAGTTCAGGAGTTCAAGACCAGCCTGAGAATCATGGTGAGACCTCGTGGTGACACAAAAATTTACCTGGGTGTGGTGACACATGCCTGTGGTGACACATGCCTGTGGTTCCAGCTACCTGGAAGACTGAGGTGAAAAGATCGCCTGAGCCCAGCAGGTCAAGGCTGCAGTGGCCATGATCGTGTCACTGCACTCCAGCCTGGGCAACAGAGTAAGACTCCAACTCAATAAAACAAAAGTAAAGTAAAGTAAAATAAAATAAATGTTGCCAGTCTAGTATGAAAGAGTATCTCATTGTCATTTTAGTTTGCATTTCTCTGGTCATGAAAGATTGGGCTGGGCACAGTGGCTCAAGCCTGTAATCCCAGCACTTTGGGAGGCCGAGGAGAGAGGATTGTCTGAACCCAGGGGTTTGAGACCAGCCCGGGCAACTTGGCAAAACCTCATCTCTACAATAAATCAAAAAATTAACTAGGCATGGTGGCTCGTGCTTGTATTTCCAGCTACTTGGAAGGCTGAGGCAGAAGGATTGCCTGAGCCCAGCAGGTCAAGGCTGCAGTGGCCGTGATGTGCCACTGCACTCCAGCCTGGGCAACAGATTGAGACTCCAACTCAAAAAA
>NW_007248455.1:293424-296962 GCF_000164805.1 Carlito syrichta
GGGTCCCGAACCCGCGGGCTCAGGCAATCCACTCACCTCAGCCTCCCAAAGGCGCGGGATTACAGGCTGAGCCACCGAGCCTGGCTTTTCATGGTTTACTTTTTGGGTTTTACTTAAAAAATTCTTCCCCATCCTGTGGCCTTTTTTTTTTTGAGTCAGAGTCCTACTCTGTCATCCAGGCTGGAGTGCAGGGACACACTCACGGCCACCGCAGTCTTGACCTGCTGGGTTTAGATGATCCTTCCACCTCAGTCTTCCAAGTGGCTGAAACTACATGTGTGCCACCACACTCAGCAAGTTTTTTGATTTATTGTAGAGACAAGGTCTTACCAAGTTGCCCAGGCTGGTCTTGGACCCCTGTGCTCAGGCAATCCTCTCTCCTCCGCTTTCCACCCCATGGTCTTAAAGATACTCTTCTACATTGTTTATATATGTGTGTTGATGTATTCGTACACGTTTCAAAATTGAACCCACCAGAAGTTGCTATGTGTGCATTTTTCAATTCCACATCTTGAAGACCACACCTTCCTCCACAGCTCTGCAGTGAATGCCCTATCTCATGAATTGATGCCCACACACGTGCGGGCCTGTTTCTGGGCTCTCTGTTAGGTCTCTGTGCTCCAATGACACACCATGTGAATTACCATTGATAGATGATTATTCAAGTCTATACACCTTGTCCTTCTTCCAGAATGGTTTATTCTTCTTTCATACAAACTTCAGAACAAGTTTCTAAGGTCCTACAAAAGGACCTTTTCTTGAGTATTTTTAAGAATTGTATTACATCTACAGATGCCTGGTGTGTGTGCGTGTGTTTATTTTGTAGAGATGGGGTCTCATTACGTTGTCAAGGCTGGTCTGCAGCTCCTGGCTTCAAGCCCTCCTCCCACCTCAGCCTTCCAAAGTGTTGGGATTACAGGCATGAGCCAACATCCCTACCCTGAATCTACAGTTATATTTCGGGATTTTTGTCCTCTTTTTTTATTCTGAATCTCCTAATCCACTATTATGGCAAATTTTTCCATTGATTAAAGTCTCTTTTCATGTCTTCCACTAAAGTTTTCTAATTTTATCCATAAAGAGCTTACACAATATTAAAAAAAAATTTTCAAGATGCTTTGTATTTTTGTTGTGATTGCAAATCATTTTTATTAGGTTTTTATTTTTTCTGACTGTTGCTGACATATACAAATGTAATTGACACACACACCCACACACACACACACATTTTTTTCTATGTAGTAACCTTGCTAAACTCTTATTAATTCTAATGATTTATAGATTCTCTTGAGTTTTCCATATAGGTAATCATACTGACTATAAATGATGATGGTTTTGTTTTTTGCTTTTATGATCCTCAAACCTTTATTTCTTCTTTTTTGTCTTTTTGTACTACAGGGAAGCCAATCCAGTGCTGAAGGGGGTGGTGCACGCAGATAGCCTTGTCTTGCTGGTTCCACAGTGAATTCAGTTTGCAAAAATATATCAAGCTATGTACTTCTGACTTGTTCATTTTTCTAATATTGTACTATACATCAATAAAAAGCTTAAAATTTTTCCTTAAGAATATTTTTTCAACATCTTAACCTCTCCTTATAGCAATATGCTCTAAGGACGTCACTTAGCAGGTTTGTACCTGTCTATTTTCAACCTGACTATATGTTACCAGAGGAAAGAAGTCTTAAGTGAGAACACAGATGACTGCTTGTAAGGATTTGAAGAACTGCCAGGTATGGTGGCTCACACTGTAATCCCAGGAATTTGGGAGGCTGAGGTGGGAGGATTGCTTGAGTTCAGCAGTTTGAGCGTAGCCTGAGTAACAATTCTAGATCTTGCCTCCACACACACACAAAAAAAAAAACTGAAAAAATTAACCAGGCATGGTGGTGCATGCCTCTGGTCACTGCTACTCGGGAGGTTAAGCCCTGGAGGTTGAGGCTGCAGTGAGCCATGATGGTGCCACTGCACTCCAGCCTGGGTGACAGAATAAGATGCTGACTCAAAAAAAATTGTGTGTGTGTGTGTGAAGAACTAGCAGGGGGAGGGAGTGCAAACAGTCTTAGTTGCCCTGCAGGACAGAATGAAGGGGAAGATGGAAGGACAGTAAAGCCAATTTTCTTAAAGCAGAAAGAAAAGCTTTCTAACATCATTGTTGTCTAACTAGATAAAAGGTTGCTTTTTGAGATAGTGAGTGTCCCAGCACTGGAAGTATTTAATCAGTGTTGGATGCACATCACTCAGGATGGCATATAGGCCCTCACCCCCAATACCGGGTAGGCTGTGGACCACAGTATGCCTCCTGTCTTTTCCAACTCCAGGCTTGGAATTTTTATTTTTATTTACTATTATTGTTTTTTGAGTTGGAGTCTCACTCTGTCACCCAGGCTGGAATGCAGTGGTAATCTCATGGTCATTCCAGCGTCAACCTGTTGGACTCCAGCAGTCCTTCCGCCTCAGTCTTCCAAGTGCCGGAACCACAGGCGCCGGCTACCATGTCTGGCTAAGTTTTTATTTATTATAGAGATGAGGTCTCGCCAAGTTGCCTGGGCTGGTCTTGAACCTGTGGGCTCAGGCAATCCACTCATCTCGTTGGCCTCCAAAGTGCTGGAATTACAGGCTGAGCAGTCAAGCCGGGCCTACCAGGCTTGAGATTTTTAAAGAACTGGGATCATATCTTATCCCGCTTGCTCTGTCAACTCCTCTTGTGATACTTAGAAAACCAATCTCACAACAGAGAAGAGACAACAAAGACAAAAGCTGGTTCTATGTCTATGTTAATAATATCAATAAACCCTATCAAGTCTGACAAAGAAAAAAACAAAAGAGAAAAGAAAACACATAAAAATCCCATTCTCCCAAGGAAATTGGCGAATGCATCCCACAACCAGGATATAAAAGCCTAGTTATCTGTTAGTGTCTATCCACAAACACACCAACGTTGCCTTGTTTTGGGGGGGGTTCCATCCTTCTGGCCCACTATTCGACAATCTCTTCAAATAACGGAAACAGGCAAAGTCGTCCAGGCACTCATGATCTGAACTCCAGGAAAAGAAAAATAATAATAATAAAAAGCTTTATTCATGGAGCTGGACGTCTCTTTCGTAAACTAAGGAATTCTGAATGAAGTTCTGAAGAATTTTAGCGATGGGGACCCATTCTGTGATTTCATAGTTTTACTTTATTTTTACTCTTTCATTCAACCAAGCTCCTTCTTTCTAGCAAATCTCGCCCGTTGGCAGATAAAAATACACCCGCAGCGTCTCCCAGAAGCTGCGCCATCAGCCTCGCAGACAAAAAGCAGCCTCGCGTCCCTGCGTCGCTGTAGACATGTCCTCCTCCTCCTCCTCCTCCAGCTTGGTTTCCCCTCACTCCCAGCCGGGTTTCCTTAGCGCCAACCTGGAGCTCAGGGTTCAGGGTACAGGGAGCGAGGACGCCAGGCGCGCCGACAAATCCGTTACCAGGCTGCCGTGTCCCCAAGGGCCACTCCGGGGCGGAAGAGCGCGGGGACAACCGCGGCGTTGCTCCCCTGGCCCTGTGG
>NW_007248455.1:297010-298232 GCF_000164805.1 Carlito syrichta
GGCGCCAGACAGGTGAGGCCGCCCGTCCGGAGAGCTGCGGGCGCCGAGGCACCCCCGGCCAGACGCGCCCCCTCGCCCGAGTGAGGACCTCCAGGAGGAGGGCGACCCCGAAGGCCGCGCGGGCGGTCCCAGGCACACCCTAACCTGGTCGGGTGGAGGGGAGGCAGGGGGCGCGCCCCCGGGCGAGGGCGCAGCTACCTCAGAAACTTGGCATCTTTCTTTCATCCATTCTTCTCCCCTCCCCCACCCCACCCCAGGCATAAAGACAGAGAGGAAAAGGCCGACATGGTAACACTATCATAAATAACAAAATAATAAACACAGAGCTTTCCAGCCACCTCCCGGGTAGGGGCGGCGGGCAGGTGTGTCCACTCTGCCCCTCCTGGAAAGGTATTTCCCGGCCTCAGAGTTGGAGGCCCGAATGGTCTGGGCAGGCCAAGGCGGGAGGCTTGTTTCGAAGCCACGTGTGCATAACGTGCTCTTGGCTTTCGTTCCTATCCTGTGTTAACTTGGGGCCAGGCGGCTCTTCGGGTGCCACGTCTTGGGGTGGAAGTAGCCTTGGCGGAGCAAGTCTTGTTTTTCTCGAATTGTGCGGTCCACCTGAGTAAAACTACGTGTTCTAAAGATGCTGAATTTTAAAATGTATTTTTACTGTGTTTCTGGGGGAGGGGGTTGTAGTCTAAGAGGAGCCTAAGCGCCCGAGTACCCCCTTTTCAGATCAGAGTCCTGGGGAGTCTCCCCAGAGCCTCCCTCTGCCGCCCCGAGATTTCAGCCAGCCCAGGGAACGACCACCAGGGTCCAGAGGAACTGAGCTACTTTCTGGCTTGCCTGTCGGCGACAGATCCACTCGGGGGGCCCCAGCTCGTGGGAGGGGTGCCCTGGAAGGAGCACCCAGCCTCACCTCGAAGAGTTCGCCCCGAGGTGCGCGGGACGGGGGCGTGGGGCAGGGGCATGGATTCCAAAACGTCCTTCCTGGTTTTAAAAAAAAGGGGAGGGGGAGCACAGACTTTAAATTCTTTTGCAAACATTCATGCCGCAGGAAGGGCTGGAACAGGCAGCCCCGGCCGCCGGAACCGGTCGGACAGGTAGCGAGCTTGTTGACACCGTTATGTCGCAGGGCGCATGCTCACTCCCAAGTTTCCTGGTGCCTCTTCTATTCCACCTTATGAAACTTTTTCCCCGGCGTGGTCTCACCCGCGACTCGCGGCATCGGTGTCGCCGA
>NW_007248455.1:298936-300673 GCF_000164805.1 Carlito syrichta
CTGCAGCTCCGGAGAGGGCTCAGTCCTCCCGGGCGGCCCCGCCTGATGCCGAGCGTGGTGGGCTGCCGAACTGCCGAAAGGGCTCGGGCGCAGCTTCAACCCTCCCCGCCCCCCACCTCCGGCATCGTTCATAGCGCAAACCGTCTGGGGTCCCAGTGTCGGAAAGTAGAGACCCGGCTCTCAGAAATCGCATCCTCTGCGAGGCAGCTCCTTGCGCGTGAGGTTCTGAGTTTCACACCCTTCCCTGTGTGCTGGGCAGTGGCCGCAACTTGGTGCCGTGGGCCTGTCGAAAAACTGTTCAGTGCCTGGTGGACAGGAGGCCTGAGCCGGGCACTTAGACCTGCCATATATCTCAGATCGTCTCGACTTAAATTGATGGATACAAGGGTTCGACTGCGGACTTCGTTAGCACGGGAAGGTGTACCCACTCTGCCCGTAACTGGCTTTCTGGAAAGGAATTGGAATGTCTGTTCCCCTTGGTGGTCGCGCTTCGGGGGTCTCTCTGGGAGTGGAGACCACCTCGTTCCGGGACGCCCACCTGCGCCTTCCTGCGCGGACTTCCAAGGCGGCCTGCTCAGGGTATCTGCTCCTTTTAGGATTAGGATTAAGGCATCCCATTCCTCTGACTAGGCCCTCTGGAGCTGGGGGCGCGGGGTGGGCGAAGGAGTTTGCGAATCACAGCATGGCGGGCCATGGTGCCACCTGTGTGCGCCCCAGGCCCTCGGTGTGGGTGACGGTTGCCAAGGCTGGGGCTAGAGTGGAGTGGGGAGGGACAGTCCGCATTTGCTGGGACTGAAAAGCGGTCCTTTCTCTCCCGGCAGAGGTCATTCCTCCTCCCCTGGCACATTCCTGGTTCCCTGGGTTCGGCTCTGGGGTGGGCCGGGGCGCATTTGGTTATGAATTGAAGTTGGAGGCTGGAGCTGGAAGCCAAAGGAAAGACCTCTTTCAAGGAGGCGGCCGACACCAGCGGGCGGCTGCCTGGCCTGAAGTGTGAGGCTGAAGTTCAAAGTCAGCTGCCCTGAGGATTTCCTGGACCTGGTGGGGTTAAATGGGAGGGAGCGGCTTGCCTGAGGCAGGTGTCCCTGCCCTTCGGAAATTCTGCAAAGTGCCCCACTTGCATATTTATCACCGGGCTAGAAGGACAATTGCCACGTTGTTTTGGGAGCCTTTGTACCCAGGTCGCCCCTCTGTCCCCCAATCGCCCAAATTCCCCTGGAGAGAAAGTGGCAGATGAGGAAGATCCAGTCTCTTAACCGACATGTTAGGCGATCTCTCTTTCTTGCCCCAGGCAAACAGGGCCATCAGAACCCAGGGATTAGAGGAATAAATAAACCAATCTCACTTCCCAGATCAGTCGCCGGTGTGCTGGGGAGAGAAGGAGGGGGCGGGGAGCAGCTGTTTGCTCCTGAACCGTTAACAGGGAGCCTTCTCTCCAGTTTCCAGGGGAGTTTTTATTTATGGAGGACATTTGGATTTCTTCTCTCTCTGCTGCTGCTTCCCAAAAAAAGGAGACACCGCAGTGTTAAGATGCTCTAGGCCTGGAAATGTTCACCCGTGGTATTGGCAGTTTTCAGATAACCGATCAGACTGCCCGTGATGTAGCATGTTGTAGAACTCAAATTCTTGGCAAGGCATGCAGGTTGGACGCAGTTTCTCTAATAATTAGTTTCTTGAAGACCTTCCTTGGGCAATGGGCCCCCAGGGCCACAGGAAGTGCTGGTTTGCCCGGCACAGAGA
>NW_007248455.1:300797-330101 GCF_000164805.1 Carlito syrichta
AGAGAGGCAGCCCCTGCCCCCCATTCCCCTCCCCCACTCCCCTCCCCCCATTCTAACATGGAGTACCTGGTGTGGCCAAGACAGCCAGTAGATAAAAATCACTTCCACCCTGGTATAGGCATCTTTGTCACTTCCTAATTGTGTGACCTTGAGCAAGTTGTGCATCCCTTTGAGCCTCAGTGTCCTTATCTGTAAAACAGAGAAGGTAATGATACCTACTACCTACCTCAGAGACCTGAGAGTAAATAGATTAATTTCTGTGCCAAGATACTGTAGGTATTCGTTGGGTTGATGGGAAGACACAGATATTCACTCTGTTGCAGGAGAGTGAATGACAGGCCAGAAGCGCGCACAAAGATGTGATTTTTGTTTGTTTGTCTTGTTTTGAGTTGGAGTCTCTCTCTCCCAGGTTGGAGTTCAGTGGGATGATCATGGCTCATCACAGCCTCAACCTTCTGGGCTCAAGCAATCCTCGTGCCTCTGCTTCCCAACTAGCTGGGACTACAGGGGCGTGCCACCATACCTGGCTAATTTTTAAAATTTTTTTGTGGAGACTAGGTCTTGCTATGTTGCCCAGGCCCGGTTGTCTACAACTCCTGGACTCAAGCGATCCTCCTGCCTTGGCCTCCCAAAGTGCTGGGATGACAGGCGTGAGCCACTGTGCTTGGCTGCAAAGATGTGATTAATTCTGCGTGGGAAGGGTTTCTTGATGTCGATTTGAAGCCTATGAAGAAGGAAGAGGGCGAGCCTGGGGACAGCTTGGGCTGAGCCTCGCAGCTTGAGCAAGAAAAGGACTTGGCTCTGGCAACTGAAGGGTCGGAAACAGGGCCTGCTGGGGTCCGGAAGAGAGTTGCTTGTGAGGACCTGGAAATCTAGGGAGGACACAGTGAGATGGAAAAAGGGCCGAGCCAAGAAGCGTGGATGTCCCTGTGTGTGCAGAGGATAAGCTCTGGAAGGTTTGTGAGAAGGAAAGCGTCAGTTGAGTACGTCTTACCAGCTGGATGTATTATTTCCAACAAACCTCAGTTTCCTGGTCTGTAAAATGGTGGACTAACAGAATCTGCCTCTTAGAAGTGTTGTATAGATTAAACGATAGTGGGTGCAGAATGTCTGGCACTTTTGTGCATTTATAAACTGCCCAGTAGGAAGTTAGCCAACAGTGACATACACATTTTGTGGCCTACATACGTGGGATTCACCAGCCTGACCACACAGATGACAGGAGTGGGAAGGCATTCTAGGTGCAGGCTGCAAGCATGGCTGGCCTCCCATCCGACTGCCTTTCAACTGAGTGCCCCAAGGCAGATTGTGAAATTGTCTCTTTACTACTGTGGATTCTGTAATTTACCAAACAGGTTGGAGTGGGGAGGAGATAGAGCACTTGGGACAGTGTGTGTGCCAGGTCCCTTTGAGTTCCTTCTGTGTGAACCCACTGTCCTTTGGAGATTCAGAAACAAAGTAATTCTGAAGCTCACTCAGTTCACTGGTAGTCTTCATTCCTGACTCAGGGTGGCTGGTAAGACCCAGGTACAAACACAAACTAGCAGGTGAGCTTGCTCTCACCCCATCTTATTTTGTTCTCTCTTTTTGGCCTCTCCTATGGGTTCTTCAAAAGAAATTGAGTTTAGGCAAGGTGTGGAGGCTCACACCTGTAATCCCAGCACTTTGGGAGGCCAAGGCAGGAGTATTGCTTGAGCTCAGGAGTTTTAACCAACCTAGGCAACGTAGCAAGATCTCTTCTCTACAAAAAAAGTTTTTTTAATTAGCCAGGCATAGTGGTATGTACCTGTAGTTCCAGCTACTTGGGAGGTTGAGGCAGAAGGATTGCTTGAGCCCAGGAGGTTGAGGCTGTGGTGAGCTGTGATTGTACCACTGTATTCCAGCACGGGAGACAGAGTGAGATCACCGCAAAAAAATAAGAAGAAGAAGAATTAAAAATAAAGTCAAAAAAGAAGAAATTGAATTTAACTTCCTTCAAAAGTATTCTTGGTTTTTTATCTGGCTCTTTAGTTCAGGTCTTCCAGTGGTGACAGACGTGTGAACATGTTTACTTTTTACCATGGAGAGTTTCACAGGCAGAATAGTATGTGTGCCATCCAGCCTCCCAGACCAGTTCTGCCCATCCACACTCCCAACCCATCCCCTCACCCATAGGATTTTGAAGCAAATCTCGGACATCATGCTATTTCAACCACAAATACAGGGGATACCCAAAAAATGTATATACATTTTAAGTATGACTTTTGCTCAAAAGCTTTCCTTAATCCAATGAATGCTAGCATCCCCATGAGACAGACAGGACAATCAAAGAAAATGGCGGAAGCACAGATCAGTGAATGTCACGCCAGACATTGTTGCCATAATTTAATTCAGTTTCAAAAAGTAATACATAGATAGCATCGCTTAAAATGTGTATACATTTCTTTGGTACCCCCTGCAGTTCAGAATGTGTCTTTAATAGAGACCAAAATACGATAGAGATCAAAATACATAACCACACCCACATTAACAATTGTGTTCTCGTTGCTAATTGTCTCAGAAACTCATACATGTTCTCCCCAGTTTGCTTAATCAAGTACATATAATGTTCACACATTGTAATTGATTGGCATGTCCTTCCAGTCTCTTAATTTATACATTTCCCCTCCATCTGTTTTTCATGTCCTTTCAAGTTAAGTGTTGAAGAAATGGGTCATTTTTTTTGCAGCATTCCCAACTGTATGAATGCCCTACCATGTATCTAACATTCCTCCATCCCCTAGGTTACCTCTAACTGGATAGTTAAGATGTATAACCACACTGTCGAATGTGGCAGCCATAGGCCCATGTAGCTTTCTAAATGGGGTAAGATTAAGAATTAAGTTCCAGGCCAGGTGTGGTGGCTCAAGCCTGTAATCCCAGCACTTTGGGAGGTCGAGGCAAGAGGATTGCCTGAAACCAGGGGTTTGAGACCAGCCCGGGCAACTTGGCAAGACCTTGTCTCTACAATAAATCAAAAAATTAGCTGGGAGTGGTGGCGTGCACCTGTGGTTCCAGTTACTTGGAAGGCTGAAGTGGAGGGATCGTCTGGGTCCAGCAGGTCGAGGCTACAGTGGCCATGAGTGTGCCACTGCACTCCAGCCTGGGCAACAGAGTGAGACTCAAAAAAAAAAAAAAGAATTAAGTTCCTCAGTTGCACTAGCCACATTTCAAGTGTTCAACAGCCATGTGTGGCTACTGTACTGGATGGTACAGAATAGAATTTCTGTCACCACAGAAAGGTCTACTGAATAATGTAACTCTGCATTCTCGATCAGATCTATTTTAGTTTTACTAGAATATGTCACAGTGGGGGTGTCTGTTTCTATAAGAGACACTTAATATTTGGTTATCTCTCTTGGTGTGATGTTAGCAGCAGTTAATGCTCAGGGCCTAAATTCCAAAGCAACAATATTCTAATTCTGTCCTTCATTTATTTGGTATTTCTATAGAGAGACACTTTGCCTTATCTACTGTTTGGTTTTCCAGTGGGACAATTCCTTTAGGAAAGGCAGAATAATGCTTGATTCTCTTTATTTACCCTTTTTATTTTAATTAATTAATTTATTTATTTATTTATGTTTTTGAGTTGAAGTCTCACTCTGTTGCCCAAGCTGGAGTGCAGTGGCACACTCGCAGCCACAGCAGCATCGACCTGCTGGACTCAGGTGATCCTTCCATTTCAGCCTTCCAAGCAGCTGATACTACAGGCATGTGCTACCACACCCAGCTAATTTTTTGATTTATTGTAGATTCGGGGTCTCACCATGTTGCCCAGGCTGTTATCAAACCTGTGGGCTTGGGCTATCCTCTTGCCTCTGCCTTCCTAAGTGCTGGGATTGCAGGCGTGAGCTACCATGCCTGGTCTATTTACCTTCATTTTTAAGTGAAGATAGTTTGTTGACCAGCATTCTCTAGTGATGGCCAATTAGTTTGTCTTTGTTTTTGTTTTTGAGATAGAGTCTCACTATGTTGCCCAGGCTGGTCTCAAACTCCTGGGTTCAAGTTATTTTCCTGCCTCAGCGTCCTGAATAGCTGGGATTACACGCATGTGCCACTGCACCCGACTCTCAGTTATTTTCTATTGTTGTGAATCATGGACTTAAGTAGTTTTTAAAGACCCATCCATTTGGAAGGGAGCATACACTCTGTCGCCAACTCTTTGTCTCCTGTCTTGTGTCTCCCAAGACAGAATTGACTGCCCCTCCCCCTGCCTCCAGTATAACTTGCTTACTATCTTCCTGGCTGCTCGGTTGGCCACCAGACGTCTCTTTTCTTTCTTTCTTTCTTTTTTTTTTTTTTTGAGTTGGAGTCTCACTCTGTCACCCAGACTGGAGTGCACTGGCCTCCCCTGGCCACTGCAGCCTCGACCTGCCGGGCTCCCGCGATCCTTCCACCTCAGCCTTCCAAGTAGCTGGAACTACAGGCGCATGCTAGCACGCCCAACTAATTTTTGATTTATTGTAGAGATGAGGTCTCACCAAGTTGCAGGCGGGTCTCGAACCCACAGGCTCAGGCAATCCACTCACTGGGATTACAGGCTGAGCCACCAAGCCTGGCTCAGACATCTCTTTTCAACTCTAGACCCATCAGAGCCAGAGAATACTTCCTACTGGGCTTGTATTCCCCAGCACCTGGTGAAGTAGTGTCTGAGTCATTGGAAGGCACAAGTCAACATAGAACAAGAATACAGGCAGGGGAAGACATCAACAGTCCCTAGACATGGGTGACAGCATTTGGAGGAAAACACAGGAAGCAAGAAGAGAGATCTAGAAAAACGCTTGGAATGGATGCTTATTAAAAGTTAAATCAGTCGGGCACAGTGGCTCACACCTGTAATCCCAGCACTTTGGAAGGCGGAGGAGAGAGGACTGCCTGAGCCCACCGGTTCAAGACCAGCTTGGGCAACATGATGAGACCTTGTCTTTGCAATAAATCAAAAAATTAGCTGAACATGGTGGTGCATGCCTATAGTTCCAGCTACTTGGAAGGCTGAGGTGGAAGGATTGCCTGAGTCCAGCAGGTTGAGGCTGTGGTGGCCGTGAGCGTGCCATTGTACTGCAGCCTGGACGACAGAGTGAGACTCCGACTCAAAAAAAAAAAAAGAAAGAAAAAGTTAAATTAATTAAAGGAGAAATAGAATAAGAAGTGTTGATTGCACCAGTTTTAAACTTGACTATAGATGGAGTGGATTTTTAATTATTGGAAAGGACTACACAGATTTAGTTGCAAACAACAGAATCCAGTATAGCTAGTTTAAACCAAGAAAGGTACTAAATGGGCCGGGCTCAGTGGCTCAGCCTATAACCCCAGCACCTTGGGAGACTGAGGCAAGTGGATTGCCTGAGCCTGCAGGTTCGAGACCAGCCTGGGCAGCTTGGTGAGACCTCATCTCTATAATAACTTTAAAAAAAAAAAAATTAGCTGGGCGTGGTAGTGCACACCTCTAGTTCCAGCTACTTGGAAGACTGAGGCAGAATGATTGCCAGAGCCCAGAGATTGACACTGGGGTGGCGGTGAGTGTGCCACTGCACTCCAGCCTGGGCGACGGAGTGAGACTCCAACTCAAAAAAAAAAAGAGAGGTACTAAATGGACTAAGGAAAGACCAAACTGAGCTCCCAGGAATGGCACTGAAAGCCACAATGCAGAATTGGGCTGCCCAGGGCGCTGTGGCTGCTGTCCAATCAGGAAGCTGCTTCTTCTCTGGCTGCCTGCTCTGCTAAGGCAGAAACAGTTGCCTCTTGCCTGCCTCTACCCAATGAACTCAGCACTAAATCAAATTTCCTCATAGTGCATGTAATTGATGGAACTGAAGTCACTTCTTAGACCCTAGCTGCAAGGGAGTCTGGGGAATGTAGTTTCAGCTCTCTGGCTTTTGCATTTCAGGAAGACCCACCAAAAGAAGTTAGAATGGCTACTGAGTGTTCATCCATGGGATCCACAATGGGTTTCAGGGTGAGAAAGGTAAAGCCTAGAGAACTTTTGTTAAGTTTCACACAGTTGTTAGTGGCAAAGCTCAACCCAAGATTTCTTCATTTTTCAACATTGTTGCATTGCATTGTGGGACACCTGCACTATCCAATATGGTAGCCACAGTCAACATGTGACTTTGACGTTTTAGCCATTAGTGCTGACAACCTGACATTAAGGAATCAGAAACTGTTCCTCATCATGATGTGAAACAAATAATGGGGTTCATGCCCTCTCCTCTCCACTGCATTGTGCCCAGACCCATGGACCTGTCCTAAGGGAAGTGTAGGCACAAATTCTGCAGATGACAGACCACATTTAGAATCTCAGTGTGGGCAGCTACAAGTCATGCGGCCAAGGGCAGGTGACACCTCTTTGAGTTTCTTCCCCTGGGTTATAAGAATATATTTCCCTTCATCATCTCTTCATTAGAGAAGATTCTCCATTCAGTCACATGGGGGAGTTGTGAAGCCTAAGGAAATGGTACATGGGGCGGTGGGTGGAGTCTGCATCCCTGAATATTTGGGACAATGTGCTTAGCATGTTTTGAGCATTCAAGCATAGCAAATGTGTTGGTGGAAATCTTGCCCAAATGGTCACCAGAGGTAGCTTGGGACTCAGGATCCTTCTGCAGGAAAGAGGACCATTATTATTATACTTAAAAAAAATTTTTTTTAATTTTAAAGATGTAGGGTACAATTCAGATTTAGGTATACAAGTGGTCATCATACAGTTAAAGTCTGGGGCACCTTTGGTCCCCACTTCACCTGGTTTGAGATTGGGTACCCTTATTGATGTTATGCTCCTCCTTGCCCCCCACAATATCCCACTACTGCCAATCCCTTTTTTTTGGGGAGTTGGACTCACTCTGTTGCCCAGGCTACAGTGCAGTGGCAGACTCACGGCCATTGCATCCTTGACCTGCTGGGTTCAGGTGATCCTTCCACTTCAGCCTTCCAGGTAGCTGGAACTATAAGCATGCGCCACCACGCCTGGCTAATTTTTTGTTCTATTGTAGAGATGAGGTCTCACCATGATCCCCAGGCTGGTCTCGAACCGTGGACTCAGCAATCCTCTCACCTCCACTTCCCAAAGTGCTGGGATTACAGGTGTGAGCCACCACACCTGGTGCACCAATCCCTTTCTTACTGTTTTACGGTAAATATTCAGAGTCCACTTATGAGTGAGAACATGTGGTACTCTGTACTTTGTTTCTGTGATAGATCACTGAGTATGATAGACTCTAAATCCATGCGAGTTGCTTCAAAGGCCACAATTTTGTTCTTCTTTATGACTGCATAATATTCCATCACATATATGTACACATTTTTTATCCAGTTCAGTTTTGATGGGCAGCATGATTAGTTCCATGTTTTTGCTATTGTAAATAGTGCAGCAATAAACATGAATGTGCAGGTATCTTTTTTGTAGAGTAATTTAAGTTCCTCCGGGTATATTCCCAGAAGGGGGATTACTGGGTCGTATGGAAGGTTAGGAATCACCACAGTTTTCCATAGAGGATGAACTAGTTTGCATTCCCACCAACAGTGTAGAAGCGTTCCCTTTTCTCCACAGCCACACCAGCACCTGTTGTTTTTTGTTTTATTAATGATGGCCATTCTTTTTTTTTTTCTTTTTGAGTCGGTGTTTAACTCTGTCACCCAGGCTGGAGTATAATGGCATGCTCATGGTCACTGCAGTCTTGACCTGCTGGGCTCAGGTGATCCTTCACCTCAGACTTTCAAGTAGCTAGAACCACAGGCGCTTGCCACCACACCCAGCTAATTTTTTTCATTTATTGTGGAGAAGAAGCCTCACCAAGTTGCCCAGGCTGGTCCCAAACCCCTGGGCTTAGGCAATCCTCTTGCCTCAGCCTCCTAAAGTGTTGGGATTACAGGCATGAGCCACCACACCCAGCTAATGATGGCCATTCTTACTGGGGTTAGGTGGCATCTCAATGTGGTTTTGATTTGCATTTCTCTGATGATTAGTGAGGCTGAGCACTTTTTCATATGTCTGTTGGCTGCTTGTATGTTTTTTGAGGAGTGTCTGTTCATGTCTTTTGCCCACTTTTTATTGGAGCTGTTTGTTTTTCTCCTTTCGGCACATTTGAGTTCCTTGTAGATCCTGGATGTTAGACCTTTGTCAGATATGCAGTTGATAAATATATTTTTTTCTCATTCTGTGGGCTATCTCCCCGCTCTCTTGATGGTTTATTTTGCTTTGCAGAAACTTTCCAGTTTGATGAGGTTCCACTTGTCAGTCTTATCTCTTATAGCATGGGCTCTTGGGGTTGCTTATTCTGACTTCTATAAGGGTGTCTCCTGCATTTTCTAAGATTCTTAACGTTTGAGGTTTTATGTTTAGGTCTTTGATCCATTTGGAGTTGATTTTTGTGTATGGTGATAGGCAGGGGTCCTGTTTAATTCTTCTGCGCGTTGTCAGTCGGGTTTTCCAGCAACATTTACTGAATAGGTTCTCCTCTCCCCAGTGGTTGTTATTGGAGCCTTTGTCAAAGATGAGTTGGTTGAGAGATTGAGGTTTTACTTCTGGAATCTCTATCCTGTTCCATTGGTCTATATGCCTGTTCTTGTACCAATACCAGGTTGTTTTGATTTTTGTAGCCTTATAATAAAGTTTAAAGTCTGTAAGTGTGATACCACCTGCTTTGTTTCTTTTGTTTAGGATTGTTTTGGCTATTTGTGGTCGTTTATGCTTCCATATGGCTTTCTGTATTGTCGTTTCCAGGTCTAAGAAGAGTGATGTTGATAATTTAATGGGTATTGCATTGCATCTGTAGATTGCTTTTGGTAGAATGGACATCTTAACAATGTTTTCTTTCAATCCATGAGCATGGAATATTTTTCCATTTGTTTGTGTCATCTTTGACTTCTTTGAGCAGTATTTTGTAGTTTTTGTTGTAATGGCCTTTCATTTCTCTGGGTAGGAAGATGCTGAGATATTTCTTTTTGTGTGTGTGGTTATTGTGAATGGGATTGTGCTTTTTATTTGGTTTTCTGCCTGTTTGTTGTTGGTGCATAAGAATGTCACTGGGAGCCCGGGCTTGGTGGCTCAGCCTGTAATCTCGCGCTTTGGGAGGCTGAGGTGAGTGGATTACCTGAGCCCGCGGGTTCGAGACCCGCCTGGGCAACTTGGCGAGACCTCATCTCTACAATAAATCAAAAAATTAGCCGGGCGTGGTAGCACGTGCCTGTAGTTCCAGTTACTTGGAAAGCTGAGGCAGAAAGATCGCAGGTCGGGGCTGCAGTGGCCACTCCCGGCCACCGCAGCCTCAACCTGCTGGGCTCCGGCGATCCTTCCACCTCAGCCTTCCAAGTAGGCCTTCCAAGTAGCCGGAATTACAGGCATGCGCTACCACGCCCGGATGATTTTTTGATTTATTGCAGAGATGAGATCTCACTGCCCAGGCAGGTCTCGAACCCACGGGCTCAGGCAATCCACTCACCTCAGCCTCCCAAAGGTGCGGGATTACAGGCTGAGTCACCGAGCCCGGCTGGGACCATTATTTTTAATGAACTCATCTGCTGGAAGCATCAGCAGAAAGGAAAGGGTTGTTCTTTTTTGTTGCTATTTTTCCTGTGTACGTTTGACAGGTAAGTGATCCTAGCCGTCTCTGAAGTTGGTCAGAGGGCCAGCTGAAGTCCGTGCCTTTCTGGATGCTCTGAAGTTTTCAGCAAACCTGATATACAATGATTGGCTTGTTTTTGCTGCAGAGGCTTGTTTTTTTAGAAGAAGTTGAGAATTTTGTGTTTTTTAAAATGAAAGCAGAGATCCTGCTGAAAACAGGACAGCAAGCAGAAAAACACCAAGCTGTGGACTTGGAGGGATGCTTGTTCTCTCTTCGGCTTTCTTGCCCTGAATTAATTTCCAGACTGGATGTCATTTCCCACCCTCTGTGGGAGTTTCCCCACTTTGTTAATAAGCCTTTTGCCAAGTGTTAATTTTGGATTAAGGGTGAGATGATTAAGCTTTTTCAGAAGGTAGTGTGGTGTAAAACCACCCCTGGCAGGTCTGCAGCAGGACCCTATAATTAAATATGTTAATAACTTCTGTATCAAAACACATGAGTATTCACACTAAATGGTACAAAGCCTGCATATTTTTACATCGGCCCAGGTCATCCATGGGAGATAGGAGACTGTTGGTTTTCAGAGCTCTTTGGATTAGAGTTTCAGATGAAGGACTAGGGGCTTGCAGCACCATTTTTAGTTTTTTGGGGAGTTTTTTCATTCGTTAGTGAAAAATTCAAAAGCATTCTGAGAAACAAGGTATCTTGACGAATTATTTATTATTATTATTATTGCTATTATTGTTATTATTTATTTAAGGCTACAGAATTTTGGAGCTGATCTCACTGTAATAGGACTTACTGACTATCAGATCTTTTTAAAGTGGCTCTTCTTGTTTAATTCCTTGATTTATTTCCAAGAGGCAAATGTTATTATTATCCACATTTTACGGGTGATGAAATGAAGGCTTAGATAGGCTAAGTAACTTGCCCACATCCCACCGACTAAGTGGTGGAGCAGGGATTGAACTTAGGGAGTTGGTTATACCCTGCTCTTAGCCTCTTACACTGCTGAAGAGATCATCTAATACCATTTTATTGTGTTACATGTGGGGACATTGTAATTTAGGGATGTTAAATGACATCCTGTGTCACACAACTAGCCAGGTTTAGGTTTTTATTTGATCCTTCAACATTTCTTGTTTCTTTCACTGTCATCTTGTAACTAACACGACTAAGATGTAACTGAGTTGGTCTACTACTTGTAGAGTGGGGGAACAAGGTAAGATTAATTAACTCTTTTTAGAACATTTAGGAGGTAGATTGTTATGTATACATCTGAGTTAACATAACAGAGGTGGCCCATTGAGCAGACTTGTGATGCAGAGAGGGAGAACCAGACCACTGACCCACTGAATATCATTCTAGGAATCAGATGTGACTTCTGTATCACGCAGCCCACCCTGGGAGAGAACACTTAGATATGTGGCAGATCTGGTGTTCTAGAAAGAATGAAACATCTATTACTGTTCTAGTTCATCTATTCCTGCTTCACAAATGACTCGACATTGAGTAGCTGAAATAATGTGTTGCTGTATCTTCCACTTTTGTGGAATGACTGGGCTCAGTTGGGTGGTTCATGTCTGGGGTTTCTCTTGTCATTGCAGTCAGATGGCGGCTAGGGTTGGAGTTTTCTGGGGCTTGACTGGGCTAGACACCCACGAGGGCTCACTCTTGGCTGGCAGCTGATGCTTGAACTGACTCTTGCCTCTTACCTTTGCCCCAAGTGCTTTGATTGTGTGGTACCGTCATTTTAAAATAAGTTCCTATTGATGGACATGTAGGTAGGCTCCATTCTTTGGCTATTACAGATCAATTTTTTTTTCTTCATCCCCTTCCCTCTGTCTCCTTTTCCTGGCCTCTGGTAACCACCAATCTATTCTCTGTCTTCACAAGACCCAGTTTTTTAGCTTCTATATATGAGTGAGAATGTACGATATTTATTTGTCTTTCTGTGCTTGACTTATTTAACTTAGCTTAGTGACCCCTAGTTCCTTCTATGTTGCTGCAAATCACAGGCTTTCATTTCTTTTTTTTATGGCTAAATAGTATGTATATCACATTTTCTTTATCCATTCATCTGTTGATGAGCACTTAGGTTGATTCCATATCTTGGTTATTGTGAATAATGCTGCAATAAACATGAGTGGGCAGATATCTCTTTGACATATTGATTTCCTTACTTGTGGATATATACCCAGTAGTGATTTCTGGATCACATGGTAGTTCTATTTTTAGTTTTTCCGAGGCAACACCATACTGTTCTCTGGAGCCGCTGTACTAATTTACATTCCTACCAATAGTGTGTGAGGGTTTCCCTTTCTCCACATTCCTACTAGCTCTACTATTGCTTGTCTTTTGTTATTGTTGTTATTGTTGTTGTTGAGTCAGAGTTTCACTATTGCCCAGGCTGGAGTGCAGTGGCACAATCACGGCTACTGAGACCTCAGGCGATCCTTCCGCCTCAGCCTTCCAAGTAGCTGGAACTATAGGCGCATGCCACACCCGGCTAATTTTTTTGATTTATTGTAGAGATGAGGTCTCGCCAAGTTGCCTAGGCTGGTCTCGAACCCCTGGGCTCAGACAACCCTCTGGCCTCTGCCTCCTGGGGTACTGGGATTATAGGCATGAGGCACCACACCCAGCTATTGCCTGTCTTTTTTGATACAAACCATCTTAACTGGGGTGAGATGATATCACATTGTGGCTTTGATTTGCATTTCTCTGATGATTAGTGATATTGATAATTTTTGCATATATCTGTTGGTCATTTGTATGTCTTCTTTTGAGAAATGCCTGTTCAGATCTTTTGCCCATTTTTTAAATTGGATGAATTGTTTGTTGTTGAGTTGTTTGAGTTCCTTGTCTATTCTGATTATGAATGCCTTGTCAGACGGCTTGTTTGCAAATATTTTCTCCCGTTCTGTGGGGTGTCTTCTTCATGTTGTTGGTTGTTTCCTTTGCTGTGCATTTTTAGCTTGGTGTAAATCCTGATTGTTCAGTTTTTGCTTTGCTTGCCTGTGCTTTTCAGGTCTTATACAAAAAAATCTTTACCCACATCAGTGTCCTGGAGCATTTCCCCAATGTTTTCTTCTAGTAGTTTTATAGTTTCACGTCTTAGATTTAGTCTTTAATTCATTTTTATTTGATTGTTGTGTGTGGTAAGAGATAGGGGTCTGGTTTCCTTTGGGCCAAATTTCAAGGCACAAGATGTGAAATACACTTTTTGGGATAAATATCATGTTTAAGAATTTATCCTACAAATACCCCTTCCTTTCTGAGAAATGAAATAAGATGGGCAGAGGCTGGCTTCCACAGTGGTGATCTTTTGGCGTTGAATTGACCTTGCATCTTCTTTCAACAAGGCTCTTTAAGGGCTTCAAATATAATTTGTTTATAGGATTGGTTATAGGGAGGCAGGAAGCATTTCATGGACTGGAAAGTTCATCTCAGGGTGAATTCCCTAAGTGAACCACTTCTTGGTGACTCAGTTTCCCACACTGTGAAATGAGGAGAAATAGAAAAATTGCCTTTGTGAAGAATACTTGGAGAATTTCTATTTTTGCTGTAAGATAACAAGAGGTCCCTTGGGAATGAGGTACCCTGCCGCCAACCCCATCTCCCCAACCCCATTTTCTCCCTTGTTATTTATTTATTGAGTCAGATTCTCCCTTTGTCATCATTTTCTCCATTTTATTTTTTTATTCAGAGTCGGAGTCTCACTTTTTCGCCCAGGCTGGAGTTCAGTAGCACACTCATGGCCACTGTAGCCTTGACCTGCTGGGCTCAGGCAATCCTTTCACTTCAGCCTTCCAAGAAGCTGGAACTACAGGCATGTGCTACCACACCTGTCTAATTTTTTGATTTATTGTAGGGACGAGGTCTCACCATGTTGCGTAGGCTGCTCTTGAACTCCTGGGCTCAGGCAGTCCTTTCGTCTCCACCTCCCAAAGTGCTGGGATTACAGGCATGAGCTACCATGTCTGGCCTATTCTCCCTTGTTTTAGGAGATCTACTGGCCCCACGCCTACTTAGCTTGTCACTGAGCTCTCTGTTCTGTGTCATTCAAGATTGTATTCTTTCCAAACAGAATAATCCCAGTGATTTGAGATTTTCATTCTGGACTGTAATAGAAGGTATCCATATTACATGCAGAGCATTTTAAAAATAAGAATTTACCAAAAGAGAAAAGAAAGTAAGTAAGAGTTCAGATTTGAAGTGTGGTTGGCGAATCCTTAGACATATTCTACAGGACTTTAGAAAGATAGTTCTAACTTTTTACATTTTCTTTTTCATTTTATTTTTTTGAGTCACGGTCTCCCTCTGTCACCCACGCAGGTGTGCAGTGCACACTTATGGTCACTGCAGCCTCGACCTACTGGGCTCAGGCAATCCTTCCGCCTCAACCTTCCAAGTAGCTGGAACTACAGGCATACCACCATGCTCGGCTAATTTTTTGATTTATTGTAGAGATGAAGTCTCACCAAGTTGCCCAGGTTGGTCTTGAATCCTTGGGTTCAGACAATCCTCTCGCCTCCGCCTTCCAAAGTGCTGGGATTACAGGAGTGAGCCATGGCATTTGGCTTTTTTTTTTTTTTTTTTTTTGAGCCAGTTTCTCACTCTGTTCCCCAGGCTGGAGTGCAGTGGCATGATCACAGCTCACCACAACCTTGACCTCCCAGGCTCAGGCAATTCTTCTGCTTCAGCCTCCTGAATAGCTGAGACTATAGGCAAGTGCTACCACACCTGGCTAATTTTTTTTTTTTTTAAAGATGAGGTCTTGCTATATTGTTCAGACTGGTCTTGAACTCCTGGGTTCAAGCAATCCTCCTGCCTCAGCCTTCCAAAGTGCTGAGAATATAAGCATGAGCCACTATTCCTGGCTTTTTTACATATTTTTAGTTGGAATCACCAGGGTCACTTGTCTATGTTCTGTCTCATTGGCTTGTTACCACCACTCAGATGTCCATTACTTTGTGGTGACTTGGCCTTGAGAAGCTCGAAGGACTTAGCCATGTTAGTCTCTCCACATCCCTTCAAGGGAGGCAGTGGCCAGGCTGAGGCTTGTTGGACTAGGAGGAGAACATGACTACCTGTCCTGGGGACAGAAAGCCTCGGGCGCTTCTGGGTCTCCTTCAGGCCGGGGACCAAGCTCTGCCCCTTTGGCAGAGTCAGGGCAGAGGTGAAGCAGCAGCAGTCTTGGGTAGTGAGGCAGTTGGGGATCCAGGACAGTCACCCATGGGTCACCTAACCTAACCCCGTGGCTGTCCCTCCTTCTGTCTTCCAGTGGTTCCCTCTTGGCCTCTGATTATATGCCGGCTCCCTTGGGGCCTCCGGGGTATACCCCTAAGGGGACCCCAACCCTCTCAGCCACCATGACTCTGCTTTCTTCAGTAGCTGCTCAGCCAGCCTCACTGAACCAAGCACCGTTCCCCATCTCCCACTGGCCTCTTCTGGAATATTCTTTGCCCTGCCCCCATCTTCCTGCTCATCTTGGCTGGACTGAGGCGCCCCTTGCTCTGGAAGCATCTTCCTTGCACTCCCTGTCCATGATATGTACCCCTTACACCCTGGGCTTCTCAGATGTCAGCTTACCTGTTCCCGCATAGACTGTGGCAGCTTTTTGGGGACAGGGGACAAGCTGTCACAGTGACTAGACTGCCTCCAGCTCTGAGCTCTGGGCGTGTCGCAGATCAGAGACTTGTCAGTGTGAGTTGGAACACGTTCAGCTCCAAGCAGATGAATGGGGAGGTGGGGGCGGGGGGACTGCATGGAAGCCCTGTACAGGGTCTTGCACCTCCATTGGAGCTCTGCATCCCGCCACTGGCTCTCACTGCCCGCTGCCCGGCAGCACACACTGACTGTGCCCTGGCCTGAGGCCAGGCTTGGGGCACGGGGCAGGGAGGCAGGAATGTGGATGGACGCTGGCTGCCAAATGAACTGTGTGTAGTGCGCCCTCTGGAATGAGGTGGAGTAAAGCAGGGCCCCTGTGAGCATGGGTGCTCTAGCCTGGCTTCTCAAGTGTAGTGTGTGGACCAGCTGAATGGCGTCTCTGGGTGCCGGTTAGAAATGCAGCCCATTGACTGGGCATGATGGTTCATGCCTGCAATCCCAGCACTTTGGGAGGCTAAGGCAGGAGGATCTCTAGAGCCCAGGAGTTCCAGACCAGCCTGGACAACATAGTGAGAGCTCATCTCTACAAAAAATAAAAAATGAGCCAGGCACAGTAGCCTGCACCTATAGTTCCAGCTACTTGGAAAGCTGAGGCAGAAGGATCGCCTGAGACCAGGAGTTTGAGTCTGCAGTGAGTTATGACTGTGCCACTCTACTCCAACCTGGGAGACAGAGTGAGACCCTGACTTTAAAAAAAAAAGAAAGGAAGGAAGGGAGGGATGGAGGGAGGAAGAGAGGGAAGAGAGGAGGGGAGTGAGGGACAGAGGAAGGGAGGAAGGGAGAAAGAAAGGAAGAAAGGAAAGGAAAAAAGGAATGGGAAAGAAGGAAGAGAAAGGAAGGAAGGGAGGGAGGGAGAGAGAGGGAGGAAGGGAGAAAGAAAGGAAGAAATGGGAAGGAAGCCCATTAGACCCTGCCAGTCCTATATCTCAACAAGACGCCAGGGGAGTCATGGGCAGTAGAATTTAGAGAAGGTTGTGCCCACGAGGGAGCAGTTGAGTTGGGTCTTAGCGGAGGGCAGTACCCAGGGCACATGAAAGGAGGGGGGTGTTTGAGGCTAGGAGGGTGTGGGGCTGGGAAAGAAGTTGCTGGTGAAGTTTGTGTAAAAATAAATGTTTCAGGCCGCGTGCAGTGGCTCCCACCTATAAATAATCCTGGCACTTTGGGAGGCTGAAGTGAGAGGATTGCCTGAGTCCACGGGTTCGAGATCAGCCTGGGCAACCTGGTGAGACCTCATCTCTACAATAAATCAAAAAATTAGTCAGGCTTTGGTGGCACATGCCTGTAGTTCCAGCTACTTGGAAGGCTGAGACAGAAGGATTGTCTGAGCCCAGCAGGTTGAGGCTATGGTGGCTGTGAGTGTGCCAATGGACTCCAGCCTAGGCGACAGAGTAAGACTCTGACTCAAAAAAAAAAAAAAGAAAGAAAGAAAAGAAAAAGAAAGTAAACGTTTCTGACTTTTTTATGAGCAGAATTTTGCCAGAGTTATTGGGTCCATCTTCTAAAGGATCTGGCTTGGTTACCTCTGCATATAACAGATCTGGCACTTTCCATCACACAGACACAGGCACAACTTCCTTCCTTACAGGCAGCCACTGCAGTTAGAGCACTGGGCAGGGAGTCCAGACAAGGAAATTTGTTTGTGGTTTTGCTTATGACAAAGCTGTAGGATCCTGACCGAGCCACTTTCCAAAATGATGATTTTATTGTTCCTGATTTTGTGGGTCGGGAACTGGGGCACAGCTCATCTAGGCAGTCCTGGCCCGGGCAGCATTAGCTGGGGTCACTCACTCGGTGGTGGTATCTCCGGGTTGGGCTAGAAAGTCCAGTGAGGCTTCATTCATATCTGGCACCTCAGTGCTTCCCTACCTGGCCTCTGGCCCTCCACATGGCTAGCTTGCAGTGGTGCAATCATAGCTCACTGCAGACTTGAACTCCTGGCCTCAAGCAGTCCTCCTGCCTCAGCCTCCCAGAGTGCTGTGATGACAAGCATGAGTCACTGCACTTGGCCTTTGCAAGGTCTCTTAAGATCAGAACTGACACATCATTGTTGCACTCTATCGATCCAGGTAGTCATTATCCCTGCCTAGATTCAGGGGGAGGGAAATGGTCCCCATCTCTTGGTGGATGGGGCGGCTCACAAGTGCAGGGGGAAAGGAACTGATTGTGACCATCTTTGAGGACTATTGATAAGAGTCTCCTTCCTTTTTGTTCCTCTATCCTCAGTAAATGCTTCCACCTCATGGTCCAAGGTCGCTGTTGGCGCTCTAGACAGCAGGAAGAAGCAAAGGAGGAAGAGGGCACTGTTCTTTGCCCCTCAAAGGTTCTGGCTCACCGTAGCCTTGAACTCCTGGGCTCAAGTGATCTTCCCACCTCAGTTCCGAAGCAGCTGAGACCACAGGCGTGTACTACTGTGCCTGGCTAATTTTTTTATTTCTTTTTTTTTTTAGATGGAGTCTTGCAATGTTGCTTGGGCTAGTCTTGCATTCCTGGGTTCAAACAATCCTCCCGCCTTGACCTCCCAAAGTGCTGGGATTACAGGCATGAGCCACCATGCCTGCTAATTTTTTTTGAGATGGGGTCTCATTATATTGGCCTGGCTAGTCTTGAACACCTGGTCTCAGGTGATCCTCCCGCAGACCCTCAAGGAAATTTGTTTCATCACATGGCCATGCCTGGCCGTAAGACTGTTGTAAGACAGTATGCCCAGCTAGAAATCAGGGGTCTGCTCTAAGGAAGAAGAAGAGATGAAATTGGGAGGAGCTGCCCCTTGCTGTCGCACCCTCCCCAAAGCTAAAAACTGCCTAAAATTCTCAGGGGTGGAAGCCCTAGGCAGGGCAGGCCTGGAGACCCAGGGAGTGGGTCTGTGCGTGAGCCCACTGGGACGTGCCCACCTGCACGGGACGCTCACGCCTCTCTCTGCCCCCAGTTCACCACAGGCACGTGCAGCGACTCGGTGGTTCACAGCTGCGACCTGTGCGGCAAGGGCTTCCGCCTACAGCGCATGCTCAACCGTCACCTCAAGTGCCACAGCCAGGTCAAGAGGCACCTGTGCACCTTCTGTGGCAAGGGCTTCAACGACACCTTCGACCTGAAGAGGCACGTCCGCACGCACACAGGTGAGGAGGGGCAGACGGGTGAGGAGGCAACACTGGGGGGCACGCAGGTGAGGAGGGGCCCTGGGGGGGGCGTGTAGGTAAGAAGGGGGCACAAAGGTGAGGAGAGGACCAGGGAGGTGAGGGGGGCAGGCAAGCGAGGAAGGGGCCCGCAGGTCAGGAGGGGACGTGTGCTTGCTCTTGGTTTTGTTTTCTGGCCAAGAGTTCCGGTTTTTTTCCCACCAAAGAACCAAATCCAGGGCATGGAGCAGTATCATATTTCTGGAAAGAACACAGGATGGGGGATCTGGGGCCAGTCTGTCTGGTTCACCTCCTGACTCTGCCACCAGCCGGCTGCGTAGCTCCAGACTAGGCAAGGCCCCTCTTGTTGCCTGTTTTATTGCCCCTGTGAAATGGAAACAATGACACAGGTTCTAGGGAGGCTAACGCAAAGTCCCTGGCCAGAAGTCACCTGAGAATGGGATGCATGACACATGCAGGGCTTGGTCCTGACTACTGGAATGAGGTTCTTGTGGTCCCTTGTGGTCTCTTTATGATTCTCTCTTGGGAAATATGCCTGACTTGGAATAGCATGGTGTTCCTCCTGAGACATGAAGAAAGCACTTCCTTCGAGCTGGCCCGGCCTCCTCTGTGGGCCTGGTGGGCAAGCGTCTCCCTCTCCTCCAGGCCTCCTCGGTTTTCTGACCTGGGAAGTGTGGGTCTGGTGCGCCCCAGCTCCAGTACACAGAGTCCCGCAGTGCCCCTTGGCTTCCCTTGCAACACTTCTGATTGGCCCCGAGTCTCACTGCTTTTATCTTAGAAACATCTGGCCTCCAGTTCAGCCTGCTTGAGGCCCAGAGCCCACATTTTTGCCATTTCCCTTGAGGGGAATTCTAAGGCTGCTTACTTACGTCTCTGCTAAGAAGTCTCTGGGCCAGGTACTGTGGCTCATGCCTGTAATCCCAGCATTTTGGGATGCCAAGGTGGGAAGATTGCTTGAGGCCAGGAGTTTGAGACCAGCCTGGGCAACATAGTGAGCCCTTGTCTCTACAAAAGTACACAAAAATTAGCTGGCATGGTGGTGTGTGCCTTGTAGTCCCAGCTACTCAGGAGGCTGAGGTAGGATTGCTTGAGCCCAAGAGGTCGAGGCTGTATACTCCAGCTTGGGTGACAAAGTGAGACCCTGTCTCAAAACAACAAAAAACAAGTCTCCAAACTCTGGGCAGAATGAAATCTAGAGTCCTCACCTCTCATCTTAATGGGCTTCCAGTGAAGCCCGCCCACCCTACTCCCCCCCATCCATCTGGGTGCCATCTTCAAAATCCCATCCAGTCCCAGCCTGTCCCATCCCATCATAATGAGCCTGGGATCATCCCACCCCACCCATTCCGACTTACCCTGTCCCATCCTGTTTCTTCTGGTCCTCACCTGGTAGATGCTGAGATCACTCCCCTGACCCTGGTCTCTGGGATGCAGGGAGGGGCCCAGGGAGCTGGCTGACTGTCAGTACTTTCCTTTGGAGTGAATGTGGAGCTGATGGACCCGCCTCCTCTGTGACTGGCTTCATTCTCTGTTGATGGAGATGAGTTGGAATTGGAGGGACAGGCTGCTTCTCAGAGGAGAGATTCTGAGTTGAGTTAGCCACATTGCAGTGAAGACATCCAGATCTGGCTGAGTACAGTGGCTTGTAGAGCAGGTCAGGAAGAGGAAGGAGAGTTCTTAGCTGGGTTGTCCCAGAAGCAGACCCTGATACCAGGACTTGGGTGTGAGCAGTTTATTTGGGAGATGATCCCAGGAGGCACAGTGAGGGCATGGGTAGGGGATGCTGGGGGGAAACAGGCATTAGAGTTCATGATTGGGTGCAATGGCTCATGCCTGTAATCCCAGCATGTTGGGAGGCCAAGGTGGGAGGATTACAGAGCCCAGGAGTGAGTTCGAGACCAGCCTGGGCAATATAGTGAGACTTCGTCTCTATAAAAATTTTAAAAATTAGCCGGGCATGGTGGTGTGCCCTTGTAGTCCCCAACTACTTGGGAGACTAAGGCATAAAGATCACCTAAGCCCAGGAGGCCAAGGCTATGGTGAGCCGTGAGCATGCCACTGCCCTCCAGCCTGGCTGACAGAGTGAGACCCCAACTCAAAAAAATAAGAGGGTGTTACACTGGGCATGGTGGTTCACACCTGTAATCCCAGCGCTATGGGAGGCAGAGGCGAGAGATTGCCTGAGCCCAAGGGTTCAAGACCAGCCTGGGCAACATGGCAAGACCTCATCTCTACAATAAATCAAAAAATTAGCTGGGTGTGGTAGCAAATGCCTGTAGTTCCAGCTACTTGGAAGGCTGAAGCAGAAGGATCACCTGAGCCCAAAAGGTTGAGGCTGCGGTGGCTGTGAGCGAGCCACTGCACTCCAACCTGGGCGATAGAGTGAGACTTCAACTAAAAAAAAAAATGTGTGTTAATACTGAGCAGGTTATTACCATGGGTGACTAGGGCACAGTTCTCCTAGACCCTCTGAAGAACTGTGTAGAACTCAGCCCAGGCTGCCCTGTCATCCCCACCTCTCCTTGCATGGGGTCCATCCTGGGACCCCGATTCCTCAACACTCCTCACCCCTCACCACCCCCAGCCCTTGGCAGGAAAGCATCCTTAGGCAAAGGGATGCAAGGAACCAGCTGAGACAACTTGGGCATCTGCTGAGGCAACTTTGTGGGGCGAGGCAGTGTCTGCCCAGGGAGGTAGAAGAGTTGGCATATGAGGAGGGTGGCTGGGCAGAAGCTGAAGACCCTTCAGAGGGTGACACAGCTTCTTCAGATGGAAACAAACCACACACAGTCACTGTCCCTCATCCCGGGCCTCCTCAGAAAGTCGGTGCTGTTAGGACCCCATACCCTCCTACAGATGAGGAAACCAGGCTCCGGGAGCTCAGAGCACCCCCAAGTGGAGCCCGACCTGGCCTGCCCCGAGTCCTACGATCTTGTTTCTTCTGTAGATCCCCTTGGTGTGGCCCCTCTGGCCCCGGGTCCTTGCTCAGCATTCTCCCTGAGGTTGGGGCCTCACCAGCCCATCCCACTGCAGTTTCTAGAAGTCTGCTTGCTTCTGGAGGAAGGTGAGATATGGGAAACTCAGACCGGGCACAGACTGCACCCTCGGGCTTGGGGTGTCATAGATTGCAGAGGAGCATGTGGGTGCCAAGATGTCATCTGCCCAGGACGTGAGGTGAGGGCAGGCAGGTGAGAGGGTGCCAAGCAGGTGAGGAGGGGACCACACAGGTGAGGAGGGGAGCACTCAGGTGAGGCAAGGCAAGGAGAAGAGGCAGGCAGGTGAGGAGGGGGCCGCATGGGTGAGGAGGAGCAAGGTGGGGAGACAGGCAGGTGAGGAGAGTGCCATACAGGTGAGAGGGCAGGCAGGTGAGGAGGGGGGCAATCTGAGCAAGAAAGGGGGTGGCCTGCACTCCTAAGACGCCCAGCCTCCACTGTTCACTAGGTGGGTGAATAAGACCTTCTACCTGATGCTTTCCCAAAGGTCTGTGCATGCTTACCAACCAGGGGAGCGGCCAGTGCAGGGCAGGCCTGGAAAGGGTAGGTCCTGGAGCTGCCCTGGCTGCATGTGGCGAGTGTCGCTGGTCTGACTGAGGCATGTTGCGAGTGTGAAGCCAGCGTGAGACCTCAAGACTGAAAGCAAACAAGGATGTGAGCGCCTCCGTTTTTCATTTTTCATGTGGATTTCACCTTGAAATAGCAGGTGCTATTTGGACTGTGTTGAGTTAGACAAAACAGATCAAAATTCATCCTACCTGTTTCTTCCTACTTGTTTGACTGAGGCTTCTAGAACATTTTAAATTACAAAATGACTTGCATTTTCATTTCTATTGGACTGTACTGACTAAGATCATTGAAATCTACAGAGAACCGTTCCAAAAAAAAAATTTTTTTTTGAGTTGGGGATCTTTTTCTGTTGCCCAGGCTAGAGTGCAGTGGCACAATCATAGCCTCCACAGCCTCAAAGTGCTGGCCTCAGGCGATCCTCCCACCTCAGCTTGTGGCTGAGACTACAGGCACACGCCACCATGCCCAGCTAATTATTTGTTTGGTTTTTTTGTAGAGAGGAAGTCTTGCTATGTTGCCCAGGCTGGTCTTGAACTCCTGGGCTCAAGCAATCCTCCTGCTTCAGCCTCTCAAATTGCTGAGATTACAGATGTGAGCCATCACACCTGGACGCCTTTAAATTTTTAATCATAATTCTGACTCTTCTAGTGATTAGTAGATAGAATTATGGGAATGTTTTGGGCCTGTTTGCCATGCCCTAACTTTTTTTCTGATGGAAATGTGCCTCTGAATAATAATGAACCACTGCAGTGCTGTGAGCTGGGGGACGGGCCAGCCCCACCATCTGTAGCGCAAAACTTGGGGCTCTCAGATGTCACTTTAGTCCATGTGAACCAGCCTCACTGCCTCTAAGAACGCTCACCAGAATTCAGTGGAAACTGGACCCTGCCTCTGGTGGAGCTGTGAATGCTAGGCTTTTGCTGTTGGCTATTAAATGTTGTATTTAGGTCAAAAACAAAGATAGAGACGCGTAACATAAATACAGCAGACAGTTGAGTAGGGAGGTATGTTTGCTCACAGTACCAATTAGAGCAGGCCATGATCAATCTAAAGGCTTATCTGGGACCCCAGGAGCCTTTGTTGGGGGGTTGTAGCCATAGTATTGATGAAGTGGGTTAGAGAACCAGTGTTCATCCACAGCCTGCAGCCACCCCACCTACCCCTATCCTTTCGTGACCCTTGCAGCTACTGAGCAAACAGGGCATCTCAGGAGAGCCCTGAGGAAAGGCTAGGCGAGGTGGTTTATGCCTGTAATCCTAGCACTTTGGGAGGCCAAGGTCAGAGGATTGCCCAAGCCCAGTGGTTCAAGACCAAGCTGGGCAACACGGCGAGACCTCGTCTCTACAATAAATCAGAAAAATTAACTGGGCATGGTGGTGTGCCCCCGTAGTCCCAGCTACTTGGAATACTGAGGCTAGAGATTGCCTGAGTCCAGCAGGTCGAGCCTGCGGTGGCCGTGAGCTTGCCACTACCACTCCAGCCTGGGTGACAGTGAGATTTCGACTAAACACACACACACACACACACACACACACACACACACACACACAGAAACATCCTGACCAAGTGACAATGAGACTTCGACTAAACACACACACACACACACACACACACACAGAAACATCCTGACCAAGTGACAGTGAGACTTCAACTAAACACACACACACACACACACACACACACAGAAACATCCTGACCAAGATCCAGGGAAACCAGAACCTGAAAATGTCTTAAACTAATATCCAAGCAGATGAAAGAAAAGATTAGGACTTCTTTTTTGGATATGACTTCACCAAGAAGAGGTAAATCAGATGTGTGCCTGTGTATGTGTGAGAGAGAGAGAGATGGAAGAGGGAGTGTTGATCAAGTGATGTCTGATTGAAGATTGGAAGAGAGAAACTACCCAATGCAGGGAAACTGCCTAACATTTTGTGAAAATACAGCAGCAAATGAATTGCTCTTTTTCTTTCTTTCTTTTTTTTTTTGAGTCAGAATCTCACTCACCCAGGTTGGAGTGAAGTGGCACTCTCACGGCCACCGCAACCCTGACCTGCTGAGTTCAGGCGATCCTTTCACCTCAGCCTTCCAAGTAGCTGGAATTACAGGCGTGTACCACCACGTTCAGCTAATTTTTTTATTAATTGTAGAGACGAGGTCTTGCCAAGTTGCCCAGGCTGGTCTCCAGCCCCTGGGTTCGGGTAGTCCTCTTGCCTCAGCCTCCCAAAGTGCTGGGATTACAGGTGTGAGTCACTGCGCCTGGCTCAAATCTCTTTTTTCAGTCCAGACTGTCTTAGGTCAGGTTCCTGTCCAAAACTTCTTACCAAATGGTGTATTGAGTGGGGGGGGGTGAAGGGGTAGGAAGGAGGCAGGCAGGGCAGAGGCAGAAGCTGAGGGGTTGGGGGAGTCTCAGTGGACTCTGGCCTTAGCTCATCGCAGGGGGCTCTGGAGTGGGAATGGACCCCAGAGCTGACCTGCTGCGGGCAGGAGGGACCTTCCTGTGCCTGCTTCAGTCTGACAGTGGCTGAGGGCTGTGTCTCTGCTGGGCCACTGGGAGGTCAACTGTCTGGGCCCTGTCCTTGGAGATGGGGCAACAGGGAGCTGTCCGCTACTGTCATATGACAGCTGGGGATATGCTATGCCCTGGCCCAGAAAGGGTTCTTGACTGGCACTAGCAGTGCCTACTCCATGTACCCAGGGAACTTGCTCTATGTCAGTGAAGGTGACAGGATCGCCAAGGCCAGCGGGGGAAATATGGCTGTTGACCCACCTCACATAGAGTCAAGATAGAGGGAGGGAGCTTGGGCTTCCAGGAAGTGAAAGTGTCTTTAGTTCACAGCCTGGGAGAAACACCACGGACTCGTGCGTGTAGAATATTCTCTGGATTGATTCAGGTGCGTTAGGCTGACCTGCCTTGGATGCTTCTCAAGAATGACTGTCTGCTGAAGTAAATGACTTGCTTTGGTGGGGGAAGGGAGAGATCTGTATTTTAGAGTAGCCAGTCCTCGAGCGCACCAGGCTCTGCATCCTTGCCACTCCAAGTGTGGTCCGCGGTGCCAGCCACACCTAGGAGCGCCGATGCAGACTCCCACAGAGGGATGTCCCATGTGCCAGGGTCACATTCAAGGGCAGTGTTTATGGGAGGTTTTTATTTTGCTCATGTGCACAATGACTACTCGTTCTGTAAAAGACCTCAGACGACCTAAAAATCCAGGGAGAAGAGAGCGAAAGTTGAGAAGGGACAGGCATTGGATGGGGGCGGTCCCTGGTTCAATCTCTGGGGGAAGCGGCATGGCCCGGGAGGTCATCAGCCCATGTTGGTTATAACTTTACAACCCCAGGTGGAATAAAGGTGTCTGTTCAAGGCATATGCCATTCTTGTAGAAGCCACCAAGGTCCACAGAGGTCAGGGAGGTGGGGCGGGACGCTGGCCCTGCCCACTGGGAAGCCTGTCACCTTATCTTCCATCAGGGGCCACAGTGAGAGGGAGAAGAAGGCAAACAAATCCCATCTTGATTAAAGACCGAAGACAATGGTGTCCTTGTTTGGAGCCAAAGGGAAGAACTGACTAGATTGGGAAAAAATGCAGATTGAAGAAGTTTGAGCAGGGCGGATGGAGGGAAGAAAGTCACCCTCTCCCCTTTGTAGCTTTCCAGCTATCAAACTCTCTCCTCACTGTTTTATTTTTTAAAATTTTACCTAAATTTATGTTTTAGCTAAAAATATAGCATATTCATGTGGGGAAAATTAAGGTACATTGCTTTTTTTCACGTGAGGTATGTCTCAGAGCTTGTTTCGTGTCTGTGCACAGGTAGACACACTGCCCTGGTTTTTAATAGTTTTCAGAACATTTCTTAATATGAAATCATAGCAGTTTCCAATATGAAGGAACTAGGCTTTCCCTGTTCCCCAGTCTATGACACTTGCTTCCATTTGTAGCATTCTTTCCTTTCATTTTAATTTTTTGGTAGAGAACGGGGTCTTGCTATGTTGCCCAAACTGATCTTGAATTCCTGAATTCAAATGATCCTCCTGCCTCAGCCTCTCAAAGTGCTGGGATTACAGGTATTCTTGTTTCTTTCCTTCTTTCTCTCACTCTCTGTCTTTCTCTCTCAGTCTCTATCTCGATTTATCTCTCTCTACCTATGTCTCTCGCTCTCACTTTTTTTTTAATCTTAATTTCAGGCTATCTCCCCTGAATCTGTCTTGTATGTCTGTTGCCTACCTGTGAGTCGTTCTGTAGTGTAATTTCCCAGAAGTGCAATTGCTGGGCCAAAGGGTGGACATCTTATACTTTTTTATGGGCATTGCCACAGCCTCCCGTGGAGGCGCCATGAGTGTCCACACCCACAGGAGACCTGTAAATGTCCTCACGGCTGGATAAAGATCTGTCCAGAAGCTGTAGAGTCACAGCAAGGAGAGCAAGCAGAAAGTTTCAGCAGTGAAGAATTCCCTTCAGAGGTGTGTGATAGAAAACTTGACTTACTATCAGGAGTAGAAAATTTGAAAACAGTATGTTTTGGACTAGTTAGGACAGTCAGTACAGTATCCAAAGGGGTAGACAGTGAAGAAGTCCCCTCTCATTAGCCACCTAGTGACTGTATTTTTTTAAATTATCCTTTTTTTTCCTTGAGTCAGGGTCTCGCTCTGTCACCCAGGCTGGAGTACAGTGCACGATCATGGCTCACTGCAGCCTCGACGTCCTAGGCTCAAGTGATCCTTCTGCCTCAGCCTCCCAAGTAGCTGGCACTACAGACACTGCCATCAAGCCCAGTTAATTTTTTTTTTGTAGTTATGAAGTCTCACTGTTGCCAAGGATGGTCTCAAACTTCTGAGCTCAAACAATCCCCTACATCGGCCTCTCAAAGTGCTGGAATTACAGGCATCCACCACTGCATCTGGCCTAAGTTATCCTTTTTTTGTTGTGAAATAATGCATACAAAAGTGTATATATTGTATGGAGAGTACTCTGAGAAAAAGTACATACAAATGTAAAAAAGTGCAGGTAGGTGTATTGGAAAGGCAAATACAATCTAAAAATCTAGGGAAGGGCCGGGCGCAGTGGCTCATGTCTATAATCCCAGCACTTTGGAAGGTTGAGATGAGAGGATTTCCTGGGTCTATGGGTTTGAGACCAGCCTGAGCAACTTGGCGAGATCTTGTCTCTACAACAAATCAAAAAATTAGCCAGACATGGTAGCACTTGCCTGTAGTTCCAGCTCTTTAGAAGGCTGAGGTGGAAGGATCACCTGAGCCTAGCAGGTCAAGGCTACAGTGACTGTGATCGTGTCACTGCACTCCTCCAGCCTGGACAACAGAGTAAGACTCCAACTAAAAAAAAAAAAAAAAAAAACAAAAAAACATCTAGGGAGAAGAAAGCAAGAGTTGAGCATTCCCCCAGCCAGCGGGTGAACAGGACACAACTGTATTACGTTGACCTAGATCACAAGTTTTTGCAGCTGTAGCCACTGCATCTCAGCTAATCCTCAGAGCAGCCATACAAGGTATATGAATCTGACCCCCATTTCATAGGTGAGAAAACGGAGCCTTGGAGGGATGGAACAGCCTGCCCATAGTCTCAGTTAATGGGTGGCAGAGCCACAGCGCCTGGCTTTCTAGTGACCTTGGACTCTAGGGCTTGTGTAGGCGTCAGTCACTTAATGATGTCTGATGCATGGATGGGGCTTTCCAGCTCCCCATCCCCCTTGCGACGCAGACAAGCTTGGCCTTTGCTGGAGTGCACAAGGTGGGGGAGCCCGATGTTGGGATTGGCACCAATTTCCCTTGCCCAGGACTTTCCTATGGCTACCTCTGTCCCCTGAGTATGTGGAGGATGTGGTGCTCTGGGAGGGAGGGGCTTGTGCCCAGGCCTAGAAGGGGTCACCAAGGAGCTGCCACGTGACCGTGACTTCTTGTGCCAATGCATCAGGGTGAACGGTGGTGTTGATATGGGGTACAGAGCAATGTGTTTCTGTGAGAGTCAGAAATGCCATAACAAGAGCGTCAAGGGCCCATCGTCTCCCTCCCAAGAGTCACCCATCCTCCAAGCCAGGCTCAAATCCCTCCACGGTTATGCGACACCCCCCCCACCCCGTGACTGTCATCCCCATTCCCCACTGTCCATGCTAAGCAGGGCTTTGGAGTCTTCTAGCCTTTGTTCCCCAGGCTATGCCGGGTGCTTTCCCCATAGACTATGCTCAGAGAATGTGTGGACTGAAGAGAGGAAGGAGACTTGCCCTGAGCACACTGGGCTTGGTCATGGCACTGCTAGGGGCAGACCAGCTTCTGGGTCACCTTTGGGTATGGGAACATCAGGAGCATGTTGCGTCAGGTTACAGCCTCGTGGAAGTGTGCAGGTTTCCCTAAACAGTCAGTTCCCTACATGCGAGTCCTCAAGTTGCAAACTTTCAAAGATGAAAATATGTGTGCACATGTCCAATCATGTAAGTCAGTTCACGTGTCTGGCGTCCATTGTCATGCACGTGCATCCTTGTAAGTGGTTGTGCTTTTGCAAACTTTACTGAACAGGACTGTATAGAGCACAGAAGTGCAGTATCTTCATTTCAAGCCCTAGGATGTCTGAAGCAAGCATAAAAGTAGCGGTGATGCAGCTGGTACTGTATAGCCAATTGTGTTATAGTTTGGTGCCTAGATTAATTTGGTTGGGCTTACAAACAGGCTGGACTTACAAGTGCACTCTTGGAATGGAACTCATTTATATGTAGGGGACTTACTGTGCTTTTAGTTTTAAAACAGCAGCGGGTCACCTCCATTGACTAGTGGAAGGATGCAAAGTCTCTGTTACAATGCAAAAATGAAAGAGAAGTCTGTAGCCCTAACTTTGTAGAAAACGTGTCCCAAAGATGTGACCTCTCTTTCCCAGTTGCCAGTAAGGATCATCTATTTATTCAATATTTCTTTTTTAAATGTATTCAATATTTCAATTTTTTAAAATATCACCTTAAAATATTCTTTACCTTGATTCGTGAGTTTTTTGTTGTGCTCTTAAATTTGAGCCTGAAGCCAGACGTGGTGGCTCACGCCTATAATCCTAGCACTTTGAGAGGCTGAGACTGGAGGATTGCTTGAGCCTAGAAGTTCGAGACCAGCCTTGGCAACATGGCAAGACCCCATCTCTACAAAAATTTGAAAAATTAGCCAAGGGTGGTGGCACGTGTCTATAGTCCCACCTACTCTGAAGATTGAAGCTGCAGTGGGCCATGAGTGAGACTCCAACTCAAAAAAAAAAAAAAATTGGGTCTGAGGCAAGTGTCTCACACCTCACTTAGTCCTAGGCTGGTTTTCTTTTTTTTGAGTTGGAGTCTCACTCTGTTGCCCAGACTGGAGTGCAGTGGCCGC
>NW_007248455.1:330121-332569 GCF_000164805.1 Carlito syrichta
CTGCCCAGGCGGGTCTTGAACTTGCGGGCTCAGGCAATCCACTCACCTCAGCCTCCCAAAAGTGTGGGATTACAGGCTGAGCCACCGAGCCCGGCTTCCCTAAACTGGTTTTAAGGAAAAGGTGGGAGGTTCGTCATTGCCCGACCCACAGGACCGCTGTTAGTATGTTAGTAGCAGTAGTACCTGCAGCTGCTGAAGATGACAGGAAGTGCAGAGAGGGATGCAGCGGCAGGCATGAGCTGTCCCAGCTCCAGGCCCCCTCTCCAAAGCTTCGTGTTGGTGTTTCAGGAAAACATCTGTGCTGCGCCAGCATCCATGCCCACTTCAGAATGCTCATTTTCACACTTGGCTGTGAGACAGTTTCCTGGGGAGGCTTTTTAAAATTCTCCTGCTCAAGGCTGGACACGGTGGTTCACACCTATAATCCCAGCACTTTTGGGAGGCCGAGGTGAAAGGATTGCCTGAGCCCATGGGTCCGAGACCAGCCTGGGCAACTTGGCAGGACCTCATTTCTACAATAAATCAAGAAATTAGCCAGGTGCAGTGGCATATGCCTGTGATCCCAGCTACTTGGAAGATTGAGACAGAAGGATCACCTGAGCCCAGCAGGTTGAGGCTGTGGTGGCCATAAGCATGCCACTACACTCCAGCCTGGGTGATAGAGTGAGACTCCAACTCAGTAAGTAAGTAAATAAATAAATAAAATTCTCTTGCTCAGAGCAATTAAATATAGTGTTGATTTTTTTTTTTTTTTTTTTTGAGTTGGGCGTCTCACTCTGTCGCCCAGGCTGGAGTGCAGTGGCATGCTCATGGCCACCGCAGCCTTGATCTGCTAGGCTCAGGTGATCCTTCCGCTTCAGCCTTCCAAGTAGCTGGAACCACAGGCATGCACTACTATGCCCAGCTAATTTTTTTATGTATTGTAGAGATGAGATCTCACTAAGTTGCCCAGGCTGATCTAAAACCCCTGGACTCAGGCAATCCTCTCACCTTGGCCTCCCAAAGTGCTGGGATTAAGGGCGTGAGTCAGTGCACCCGGCTGGTGTTGATCTTAAAAAATTCACCAGGCATGGTGACTCATGCCTGTAGTCCCAGCACTTTGGGAGACTGAGGTAGGAGTATTCCTTGAGGCCAAGAATTCAAGACCAATCTGGACAACATAGACCCAGTGTCTATTTTAAATGTTGTGTGCATGCTTAATCTGCAGAAAATGTGAATAATTAGCAAGAGACGGTTGGGAGTTAGAATGAGGAAAGAGAGGTGCATGGGTGGAAGAGGGAAATTTAATGTTTTATTTTTTAATTTAATGTTATTTTTCTCCTTACACCTGGGAGTTTTTTTTTTTTTTAATCTACGACCTAGGCATGCATGATCACTGCTCACCACAGCCGTGACCTCCTCGGCTCAAGTGATCCCACCTCAGCCTCCTGAGTAACTGCAACTACAGCATACACCACTGCACTCAGTTAATTATTTAATTTTTTGTAGAGACAAAATCTTGCTATGTTTCCCAGGTTGGTCTTGAACTTCTAGGCTCAAACAGTCCTCCCGTCTTAGCCTCCCCAAAGTGCTGGGATTACAGCTGTGAGCCACTCCGCCTGGCCTTGGGCGTACGTTACTTTTAGATTTAAACAACGAGTTACTTTTATAAAATCAAAAAATAAAAATGCTCTTCCTAGTCCCAGCCCCAGTCCTACTGTGTGGGCTCCCCAGGGCAGGTCTAGGAGACTATGCCAGAACCAGCGATTCCTCCAGGTGGCAGCCCTCCTGTCCATAGACTCTAAGGTGGTCTGATGGCCATGGCGATGGCCCCTCCCTACTCCCTATACCCCCGGGCACCACATTCATTCTCTCTCCAATGCATCCATGGTCATGTGACATGGGCCTCCTTCAAGGTCATAATCCTTTTAGAGGCTAAGTCAGACTTGACTTTGGTTGTTTCTTCACTTATTTCCCTGCAAGGTTTAGTGGAGTACTCTGCCCACGCAGATGCCCTATAAAACGTGCTGAAACGCTCTGCCGGGATTTCTTAGAGTGTGTTGTGTGATATTAAACTTAGTGTGTTTGCCTCTCCCATGGACCGACAACAGCGTTTTTGACTGGGAGGCACTTGTCCAGCTGCGGGTTCTAGGGGTGGCCTTTGCTGGTGGAGCACAGGGCTGGGTGTGGTCTGAGGTTCCTGGTGGCTAACCTACCTGGCCTCAGGCAAGGCCCCAGCCAGAGTCTTGTGACCTTAATAGGCACCCAAAAGCCAGTTCACATATTGGTGTTTGTTAAAATTTACTGAATCCCAATTTCTACCTCAGACCCACTGAATGGGTCTTAGGAGAAATGAATTCAGAGTTTAATAAGCCATCCAGGTGGGTTTGAGGCTCTGGCAGGCATGTAAAATACTGACCCATCCAAGCTCTTCTTTTTTTTTTTTTTTTTTTTGGAGTCTCACTCTGT
>NW_007248455.1:333219-389758 GCF_000164805.1 Carlito syrichta
CACCCACCTGACACTGACCACACCCATCAGGGCTGCATACCCCACGATGGAGACAGGAATGGGTGGGTTCGGAGCAGGCTGGGCTCCCTGGCATATAATGGACCAGCAAACTCTTACCTAGCCACAAATGTTGGCTCAGTACTAATGCCTACATCCGGTAGTGATTTCCATCATGGGAGGAGATGCCCTCTGTTCCCTGCCACGTCCTCAGCCCCTGTTCTGGGCACGCCTGTCCAAGCTGCAGCTGCCCGCCTGCCCACCTCTGCCCGCGGGTTCTCCTGCTACAGCCCACTCTACCTCCACAAGCCAGGCCAGAGGTGCCAGGGAGGGAGAATAGATGCCACCCAGGAGCGGTCATGAGGGGCAGGACGACACCGAGGTATGTGTTCTGAGCCATCTCCCAGTGTTGTCTGGCAGGATTGGACTTCGGTGAACCAAGTGCTCTCTGCCCACTATAAAAGGAAAACACTGAGGCCTACAAGTTGGAAGGATAAAATTCATCTTTCCTTGCTCTAACCCAGGAGATCAAGACCAGCCTGGGCAACATAGCAAGGCTTCATGTCTACAAAAAAATCTAAAAATTAGTCAGGGGTAGTGGGATGTGCCTGTAGTCCCAGCTACTCAGGAGGCTGAGGCAGGAAGATCGCCTGAGCCCAGGAGTTGGCTGTGGTGAGCTGTGATTGTGCCACTGCCCTCTAGCCTGGGTGACAGTGTGAGACTCTGACTCAATTAAAAAAAAAAAACCCTCTTCCTCCACAAGGCGGGTGGCATGCTTTTTGCTATGTCGGCATCCTCTTTGGGGCTTGCCCGGGTGGGTGTCGTGATAACTTTGTCATTTAGTCTCCAGCTCTGATGGTTTCCCTCGCGTTGCCGTGAACACCAGGTCAGGATGATGGTTCACAGTTTCAGCGTCAGAAGGCTGTGGCTTGGCCATGACTGCCCCATGACGTGTCTGCCCTCATCCTTGCAGGCATTCGTCCCTACAAGTGCGACGTGTGCAACAAAGCCTTCACCCAGCGCTGCTCCCTGGAGTCCCACCTGAAGAAGATCCATGGGGTACAACAGCAGTATGCCTACAAGCAGCGGCGGGACAAGCTGTACGTGTGCGAGGAGTGTGGCTACACAGGCCCCACGCAGGAGGCCTTGTACCTGCATGTGCACAGTGCCCACCCTGGTAGCGCCTTCCTCAAAAAGACATCCAAAAAGCTGGCAGCCCTCTTGCAGGGCAAGCTGACGTCCGCACCCCAGGAGAACCCCAGCCTGAGCGACGAGGAGGAGAGGAAGTGAGGGCAGAGGAGGGCAAGGAAGCACGTAGCCACAGACTTCTGGTTTTGAGGGTTCCCCGCCCTGTGGGCTCTTCAGCTGACCTCTCTGTCCTTTGGGACTTTGGCAGTGGGGTCTGCTCCAAAGTTGTCCTTGATCGAGGTGACGTCAGGCTCAGGAACACACATGTCCTATCGAACACAGTCACTGGCACTCACCAAAGTTTGTTTTCCACATGCCTGATGGCCAAGATCACCGAGCGGGTATTTTTTTTTTTTTAAGGATTTTCACATGTGGAGGGAGAGGTATGTCTTAGAGAGATCATCATTTTATGGTGCCTTGAAATAAAAGTACTTCCACTTGAAATGCTACGCAAGCAAGAAAAATGAATTGTATTATTGTGGAAGAGTTTACAGAAGTTATTTTAATAAATGAAATGTTCTTGTGAAACTTTTCTTTAAAAAACAGAACACAGGCCAGGCTCAGTGGCTCAGCCTGTGATCCCAGCACTTTGGGAGGCTGAGGCGAGTGGATTGCCTGAGCCCACGGGTTTGAGATGAGCCTGGACAACTTGGCAAGACCTCGTCTCTACAATAAATAAGAATTAAAAAAAAAATTAGCAGGGCACGGTAGCTCACACCTGTAGTTCTGGCTACTTGGAAGACTGAGTCAGAAGGATCAGTGGAACCCAGCAGGTCAATGCTGGGGTGGCCATGAGCATGCCACTGCACTCCAGCCTGGGTGACAGAGTAAGAATCCAACTAAAAAAAAAACAAAAACGAAAAATTAAAAGCAGAACATAGGCCAGGTGCGGTGGCTCAAGCCTGTAATCCCAGCACTTTGAGAGGCTGAGGCAAGAGGATTGCCTGAGTTCAGGGGTTCAAGACCAGCCTGGGCAACTTGGTGAGACCTAGTCTCTACAATAAATCAAAAAATAAACCAGGCATGGTAGTGTGCGCTTGTAGTTCCAGCTACTTGGAAGGATTGCCAGAGCCCAGCAGGTCAGTGCTGGGGTAGCCATGAGCATGCCACTGTATTCCAGCCTGGGTGATGGGCTGAGACTCCAACTCAAAAAATAAATAAATAAATTAATTAATTAATTAATAAAAAACAGAACACAGGCCGGGTGTGGTGGCTCATGCATGTAATCTCAGCACTTTGGGAGGCAGAGGCGAGAGGACTGCCCGAGCTCAGGGATTTGAGACCAGCCTGGACAACTAGGTGAGACCTAGTCTCTACAGCAAATCAAAAAATAAGCCGGGCATGGTAGCGTGCACCTGTAGTTCCAGCTACTTGGAAGGCTGAGGTGGAAGTATTGTCTGAACCCAGCAGGTCAAGGCTGCGGTGGCTGTGCCACTGCACTCCAGCCTCTGGGAAAAGAGTGAGACTGATTAAAAAAAAAAAACAAACAACAGAACAGAGGCCAGGTGCAGAGGCATATGCCTGTAATCCCAGCAACCAGCACTTCGGGAGGCTGAAGTAGGTGGATTGCTTGAGCCCAGGAGTTTAAGACTAGCCTGGGCAACATAGATCCCATCTCTACAAAAAATCAAAATGTTTACTGGGCATGGTGGTGCACGCCTATAGTCCCAGCTATTTGGGAGGCTGAAGTGGAAGGATATTCTGAGCCCTGGAGGTCAAGGCTGCAGTGAGCTGTGATTGTGCCACTGCCCTCCAGCTTAGGCAATAGCGTGAGACCTTGCCTCAAAAAACAATAGCAATAAGTTGAAAATAAAAAGTAAAACAGCATTGAGCTACAACTCCCTGTTCAGGGCTTGTGGTAAGACATATGTCTTTGGGTTACGGGATAGGGGGTTGGTTATTGTGCACTAGTGGGGTGGGTTTGAAGAAGCAAATCTTGAGCATTGGGTAGAAGAGCAAACAACTGACTGGAGAAGCGTGCCCTGTGGGGCAGAGACACTCAGGGGTGAATTGGCAGGAAACTCAGCAGCTCTGGCCTCTTTTTATGGCCCTGGGGAGTCTGCAGAGGTCTTGGCTTTCCAGCTGAAGGCTGTTCTCCCTACCTTCCACACGCAGGTAAGATGCGAGGCCAACCCTGGAGCATGAGCAACGCCCACTGCTTACTTGCAGGTGGGACAGCAGCCGCAGGCGTCTCCCCAGGCATGTGACTGCTGAGTGCAGTGACCCTTGGCTACCTCCAGCTCCTCACTGTGGAGGCCCACCCGGAGACCCTCAGAGGGCAAAAGAGAGGCAGCTGACTATGGGGGCTGGGTGAGGAGGCTTCCTTGGGTCCTTCCCTGACCTCCAGGAATTCCGAGATCTGGAGAGGTGTTTCTTCAAGCCTTGAGCCGCTGCCCAAGTCGCAGGAAGTGCCAGTCACCTACGTCTCATTGTCCTTTGATTGCCTGTTCCTAGTACCCCAGGCACTGCCCAGGCCACTCTTTGGACTAGGGAACATTTGGATAAGGAGGCTGTTTTCTTATGTCCTCCCTCCCCCATCTTCCTCTCTCCTTTTCTTCCCCTCCCTCCTTCCGTCCACCTTCTTACTTTTCTCCCACACTGTGGGCTGGGTATCATGCCAAGATCTGGACATTTTCAGTGGCATATCCTATAGCTTGAATCAAGTTTCTTTTCCAAATTGGTGCTTTTCTTTCAGAAGGATGGGAAACAAGCCGTTTCTGGGCACTGAGATAGGCATCTGTCACTGCACGACTGTCTTCTGGGACATCCCCCAAGCATCCCAGGGGTCACAGCCCCTTTCCCACAAGCCGACGAGGCGACTGCAGAGCCTGTCCACTGGCCATCAGAGGAGGAGACTGAGAACCCCAAGCCCAGTCCAAACCCTGCTGATATACTTTCCCCATCTTCAGAGGAAAAAGAAGGTCTTGCTGGGTGTGGTGGCTCACACCTGTAATCCCAGCACTTTGGGAGGCAGAGGCGAGAGGATAACCTGAGCCTAGGGGCTCAAGACCAGCCTGGGCGGCTTAGCAAGACCTCATCTCTAAAAACAATTAACCAGGTGTGCTGACGTGAGCCTGTAGCTCCAGCTATTTGGAGGTTGAGGCCAAAGGATCGCTTGAGCCCAGCAGGTCGAGGCTGCTATGGCCATGAGCATGCCACTGTACTCCAGCCTGGGCAACAGAGTGACACCCTGATTCAAAAACCAAAAAAAGAAGATCTTGGGGTTGACTGGGACCCTCAGGTGATGCTACAGAGGTGGATATGAGGCCAGGGCCAACTCTGGGGGAACTTTACCTCTCATGAGACTCAGGTGCTGTCAGGCCAGCCTGCAGGGCTGATGCAGGTCCTGTTCTGGCACTCTGGGTGACTAGGCTAGGGTGGCACCACCCTCTGCCTATGTGGCCATGATTGGGCATCAGCAGTGGTGGGGGTTGAACCTGGCACTCCAGGTGCAACCTACCAGGACAGCCAGCACCGAGGGCTCAACCCAGACTCCAGAGGGCATGTAGATGACGTCCCTCAGCACTTGCCACTGAGGAAAGAGTCTAGAAGGTGATTGGTTTGCTTTCTCCTCAGTTATCTGGGTAACAAAGACGACCAAAATGAGCATTCTTAGAAAGGAATGTCTCAGTGACAGGCGGGGGCAGCTGACATGTGGCCTGTTGTGCACTGGGAACTCTGCAGCAGTTCTCTTTAGGATTGGATTTTTATTCATCAGAACTCTTGGTTGCAAATGACAGAAACCCAGTTTAAAGCAACATTAGCAGCTGGGCGCTGTGGCTCATTCTTATAATCCCAGAATTTTGGGAGGCAGTGGTGAGAGGATTACCTGAGCCCCATGGGTTCGAAACCAGCCTGGGGAACTTGGCAAGACCTTGTCTCTACGATAAATCAAAAAATTAGCCGGACATGGTGGCACGGGCATAGTCCCAGCTATTTGGAAGGCTGAAGCGGATGGATCACCTGAGTCCAGCAGGATGAGGCCACGGTGGCCGTTGAGCATGCCACTGCACTCCAGCCTGGGTGAAAGAGTGAGACTCTGACTCAAAAAATAAAATAAAGTGACATTAGCAGAAAAGGGAACGTACTTGCTGAAAAGTCTAGGCTGCTTCCAGTTTCAAGGGTGGCCAGATCTGGTGCTTAAGTGCACTTAAGTACTGTCATTGTCGTGCTTTTTCTCTCCATCTCTTAGTTTGGTTTCTCCCATGGTGGCTTCTTTTTAAGGCAGGTTCACCTGGAGTTGGGATGGCCACCCAGGGCTCTGGACAGCAAGAGGGCTTCTCTTTAGACCTGAGATCCTAGGTGGATTTGGCTTTGGGATCCACCATCAGCCAATCACTGTGCCCTGACAGATGGAGGGGGTGGCCCTCTCAGCCCAGGCCTGAGCCATGTGACCCGGGTAGGGAGAACAGATTGGCTCTACCTTTGTCCTGAGAGTGGTGAGAAAGTGATTCCTCAGCAGAAAACCAGGGCACCCTGACCAGAAGAGGAAGTCTATTTTTTTTTTCTTGAGTTGGAGGGCTCGCCAAGTTGCCCAGGCTGGTCTTGAACCCCTGAGCTCAGGCAATCCTCTCACCTCGGCCTCCCAAAGTGTTGGGGTTACAAGTGTGAGCAACTGCACCCAGCTTGGAAGTAGATGTTGAGCAGGTTGCTGGTTAAGATAAGGCACAGCTGTTGTGATAAATATCCCCGGCACATTCTGGGACTTCTGGAAGAGAGAAGTTTGTTTTTTTTCTTATGTAGCGGTTCTGGGCTGTGTTCTCCTCCTGCCCGCCTTCACTCAGGGTCTAGACTTCTCTCCTTGTGTTGCTCTGTGGCATCCTGAGACATGATCAACATACCCATGGTTGGAACTGGGCTTCCTGGGTCTCAGCTGATGGGAGAACTGTCTTGGCTCTGCTTCCTCCAGAAGCCAATTCCGAGGCAGGGATTCAAATTCAAATGGATAGCTTAGGAGGTGATCTCAGGAAGAGTGACAGGAAGGAGAAAGCCAGTAGAGGGGATGGAATCAAGGAATTGACTGCTGTTGGCTACTGGTGCTTAATCCCCCAGGGACCCCTGGGAGGCAGTATGTGCCTCAGAGTCTGCTGGAGGGGTGTAAGATACTGCCCATCGTGGGTTGAGGTCTATTGGCATCAAGGGCACTTGTTTCTGGACCCTTCTACCCTGCCCTGTCACTGGCCAAGCATGCTTCCAATGCCAGGAAGATCTCCAGATGGAGTTCCAGGGCACAGCCATAAGCAGCCTTCAGCACATAGACCCAAAGGCTCACAAAGCCTGGGCAGGGTGACGACTGTCTGGTGCAGGTGTGGAAGGGTCACACCCTCTACCTGAAGCCACTGTCCTGGATGTGGCATGTGGACTATGACCCACATTCCACAGGGAAAACGGAGCCACGTTAACCAGGCAGTGGAGGAATACAGCCGTCTTGTGTGACAGAATGGGGGATGGATGATGGCACCTCACTGTCTCTGCATGGAAGACAAGCCAGCTGACGTCCACTCTAGCCTTTGTGACCCTCCTTCCCCTCCCAACCCTCCTGGCCTGTCCTGCTCCGCTCTCAGCCAGCACCGGAAAATCCAGCTCAAGTGTCCGAGATCACAGCCTGGGGCACCGTTCTCAGGCTGGCAATCCGGGAACCTTGGGGTCTGTGGTGGGTGGGATGGGAGCCCCCGAGTATGCCCAGCAGGGACTGCTGAGGTTTGGTGTCAGGTCAGTACCACGTGGAAGTACTGAGCTCATTGGGAGGGACTACAAGACATTCGTTTTGGAGAAAGGGAGCTGTTATTAGGCAGTGTGGATTCCGTGGATGAGACCGGTCAATGTGGGTTATCCTGTGGTTGTGACCCATAAGTGTGCTTCATTTGGTGATGTTTTAGGCTGGGTCCTAGGAGCAGAGCCTGAGGCAGGGACCCTGGGGTCAGGGATTACTGAGGGAGACTCTCAGGAGACACCAGTAAGGAGGTGTGGGAAGCACAAGACAACAGGGGAAGAAACTAGGCAAGGATGTGGGTCGGCTCTGGAGTGTGAATGGCACCATAGAAGTGGGCCCATCTGACTGGCAGGGGAGCCAGTTCTCAGCTGTGGGTGGCCACTGGGGAGGAGGATGTCACCACCAGGCATTTCAGCAGCACAATTGTGAGCTGTCTAACAGGCAGTCAGCAGCTGGACTGGCTCTTGGGGTCTCTTCGAGGGAGTCAGAATCACAGAGATGAATTCTTCGAGGTGAAAAAGGTTGAGGTCCACAGACCCTGGCTGCTTACCCCTGGAATATTTGCATGTTACTAAAGGAGCTGTATTGGAGGCTAAAGGCTTATTGTAAATTATATGACATTTTCTGAGGAAATTAACAAAAAAGAAAAATGCCAGATTAGGCAACATAGTGAGACCTCGTCTCTACAAAAAGTCAAAAAGTTAGTTAACCGCTGTTATTAGCTCCTTGTGTATTCCCCCAAGTTTCTTTGCCAGTCTATAAGCAGATATGAATATGTGTGTGTGTTGATTTTTTTTTTGAGTCAGAGTCTCACTCTGTCACCCGGGCTGGAGTGCAGTGGCACGGCCACCTCAACCTCGGCATGCTGGGCTCAGGCAATCTTTCTGCCTCAGCCTTCCAAGTAGCTGGAACTACAGGTGTGTGCCCCCATGCCCAGCTAATTTTTTTATTTATTGTAGAGATGAGGTCTCACCAAGTCGTCTAGGCTGGTCTTGTACCTGTGGTCTCAGGAAATCCTCTCGCCTCAGCCCCCAAAATGCTGGGATTATAGGCGTGAGCCACCATGCCTGGCTTGAGTATGTGTATTCTTGCTTTCCATTGTTTTGTTTTAAATTTTTTATTATTAGGGCCGGGCTCAGTGGCTCAACCTGTAATCCCACGCTTTGGGAGGCCGAGGTGAGTGGATTGCCTGAGCCCGAGGCTGCAGTGGCCGGGAGTGTGCCACTGCACTCCAGACTGGGTGACAGAGTGAGACTCCAACTTGGAAAAAAAGAAAAAAATAAATAAATATATATATATTTTTATTATTTATTTTAAAAATTTTGGTGTAAGGACAGGTCTTGCTATATTGTGCAGGCTGTCTCGAACTTCTGACCTCAAGCAATTCTCCTGTCTCAGTCTCCCAAAGTGCTGGGATTACAGGCATAAGCCACCACTGACCTCTTTTTAGATTTTTAACTAGCCAATAGCACACTATACATACTGCTATACTGTTTGACATCTTGCATTTGTGTAATAATACATCTTGTGGTTCTTTCCAGAATAGTACAAAAAAGTGTTCTTCTTCTTAAGGCTATCTAGTATTGTGTTATATGACTGTAACCATCATTTAGGTTATCAGGCTTCTGTGGGTGGGCAAATATGTTGTTTCCAGTGGTTTGCTACTATGGAGAATGCCACCCTGAGTAATGTTATGCATCTGTCACTTCACAAACGTACAAACCTATCTATGGGGTAAATTCCCAGAAACACAATTGTTAGAGCTAACCATTTCATATGATGAAGTCCCATTTGCAGCTGCCTTTTCCATGACCTTCCTGAATGCCCTTTCTTCCATTGGGTGCTGGCCTTTTTGTCTGCCTGAATTCTAGGAGCTTGTCTTTTAAAAAATGCATCAGGGAGTGCAACCCTTTGTGATGTGAGTTGCTGGTATTCGTGACGGGGATAGACATGGCTCAGTCACCCGGCACAGAGGTTGTACCAGTTTGCCATGTGAGAGTCCCTGCATCCCCACCATTGTGCCAGGGTTGTCCTGCTTTGTCTTGCTACGGTTTGGGATTTTTGCCAGTCTTATCAGGAACAAGTAGTGTGAGAGAAAGTGAGAAAATGTCTTTGCATATGATTAGGGCTGTTTGTACAAGACCCCACGGATACCCAAACCTGCAGGTCCTCAAGCCTCTGAAATGAAATAGGTATTAGCATCTACCGCTATGCCACCCTGAATGTACCAATGGTATTATGGGTATAATTTGCATATCCATATTTACAGGTAACCCACGCACATCCTTCCCATATACTTTAAATCACCTGATACAATGTAAATGTTACACACATTGTTGCTACTTTTTTTTTTTGAGTTGGAGACTAATTTTTGTTGCACAGGCTGGAGTGCAGTAGCACGCTCATGGCCAGCGCGCCTCGACCTGCTGGGCTCCAGTAATCCTTCCGCTTCAGCCTTCCAAGTAGCTGGAACTACAGACGCACACCACCACGTCCGGCTAGTTTTTGTGATTTATTGTAGAGATGAGGTCTTACCAAGTTGCCCAGGCTGGTCTCAAATCCTTGGGCTCAGGCAATCCTCTCGCCTTGATCTCCCAAAGTGCGGGGATTGCAGGCTGAGCCACTGCACCCGGCCATTGTTACATTCTATTGTTTTTATTTTTATTTATTTTTTTATTTGGATTCTTACTCTGTATCCCAGGCTGGAGTGCAATGGCACACTCCTGGCCACTGCAGCCTCGACCTGTTAGACTCAAGCGATCCTTCCACCTCAGCCTTCCAAGTAGCTGGAACTACAGGTATGTGTCACCATGCCCAGCTAATTTTTTGATTTATTGTAGAGATGAGGTCTTGCCAAGTTGCTTAGGCTGGTCTCGAACCCATGGGCTCAGGCAATCCTCTCGCCTCAGCCTCCCAAAGTGCTGGGATTATAGGCGTGAGCCACCACGATTTAAGTCACTGGTTTTCCACTCAGATTGTCATTTATTGTTCACTTTTGCTCATGCTGGGTTTTTTTGTTTGGTTTTTGAGTTTTTGTATGTTTTTTACCTGCCAAGCAGAGATTTTGCTTTTTTTAAATATATATGTGTAAGCCAGGCACAGTGGCTCACGCCTGTAATCCCAGAAGTTTGGGAGCCAGAGGGGAGAGGATTGCCTGAGTCCATAGGTTCAAGACTAGCCTGGACGACATGGCGAGACCTCATCACTACAATAAATCAAAAAATTAGCTGGGCATGGTGGTGCACACCTGTAGTTCCAGCTACTTGGAAGCCTGAAGTGGAAGGATTGTCTGAGCTCAGCAGGTTGAGGAAGCGGTGAACATGAGCTTGCCACTGCACCCCAGCCTGGGCAACTGAGTGAGACTCCAACTCAAAAAGTGTGTGTGTGTGTGTGTGTGTGTGTGTGTGTGTGTGTGTGTGTGTGTGTGTATTCAAAAGTGCTGGGATTACAGGCATGAGTCACTGTGCCCAGCTGTTTTTTTTTTTTTTTTTTTTTAATTATGAAGATGAAGTCTCACTAGGTGGCCCAGGCCGGTCTTGAACTCCTGGCTCAAGCAATCCTCTCAGCTCAGCCCCCCAAGGTGCTAGGATTACAAGTGTGAGCCACTATGCCTGACCAGAAGTTTCCATTTTTATGTAGTTTGTGTTGATCCATGGCTGCTGGAGACTGATTAGTTAGAAAGGCCTTCCTACTGCAAAGCCATATCTCATTCTGCCACCCTTTTTTCCAGGACTTGAATGGCTCCATTTTATCGTGTATAAATCTTTGATCCGTTTGGACTATTTCCTGGTGCATAGTGGGAGGTATGGCTCCAACTTTATCATTTTCCAGATGGCTGACAAGAGATATTTTTTAACAGGGAGCTGGTCCAAGACACACCAGAGAACACTTTCTTCAGGAAAAGGTCGCATGCCTTAGCAGAAGGTGTGCGAATTATAGTACGGAGCCGTTTTCTTTAATTAGCAGTTTTCTTTAATTCACTTGTTCAACAAATATCTCTCTAGCGTCCACTGTGTGCTAAGTACTTTTCTAGATACTGAGGCTAGAACAAAGAGACAAGGCTAGGCTCATGCCTGTAATCCCAGCACTTTGGGAAACTAAGGCAAAAAGATTGCCTGAGCTCAGGTATTCAAGACCAACTTGGGCAACATGACAAGACCTCATCTCTACAACAAATAAAAGAAAATTAGGTGGGCGTGATGGCACACGCCTGTGGTTCCAGCCACTTAGAAGGCTGAGGCAGAAGGATCACCTGAGCCCAGCAGGTCGAAGCTGCAGTGGCCATGAGCGTGCCACTACACTCCAACCTGGGCAACAGAGTGAGACTCCAATTCAAAAAAGAAAAAGAAGCCGGGCTCGGTGGCTCAGCCTGTAATCCCGTGCCTTTGGGAGGCTGAGGTGAGTGGATTGCCTGAGCCCACGGGCTCGAGACCCGCCTGGGCAGCAAGACCTCATCTCTACAATAAATCAAAAAATCAGCCGGGCATGGTAGCGCATGCCTGTAATTCCGGCTACTTGGAAGGCTGAGGCGGAAGGATCGCTGGAGCCCAGCAGGTCGAGGCTGCGGTGGCCAGGAGCAGCAACTGCACTCCAGTCTGGGCGACAGAGTGAGACTCCAACTCAAAAAAAAAGAGAGACAGACAAAATTTCCTGCCCTAAAGAGCTCACGTTCTTTTTGGTGGGGGAGACAGACAATAAAGAAATAAGTAAATAGATACTAGTTGGGTACTATACAGAAAAATTAAATGAAGTGTTCCGGCTACTTTTGCTGAGCTACTAATTGGGTCAAAATTTACAGATTCTGTGGGCCAAAAATCTGGCGAGGGATGCATTCTCTGCCCCACCATGTCTGGACCTCTGCTAGAAGCCGTGGAGGCCAACGCCTGGGAGTAATCTGAAGGTTCACTCACTGACACACCCTGTGGCCAGCGCGGGCTGGGGGCCTCTGCTCCTCTCCATGTAGACCTCTCCTTGTGGTTGCTCTGTGGGCGGATTTGGGCCCCAAAGACATGGTAGGCTCTGAGGGAGGATGTCCTAGGAGGGAGAGTCAGGTGGAGGAAGGCCAGCTTCAGGAGTCCAGCTAGCACAGATGGAAGTCCAGCCTCGGGAGTCCTGCCTCACTCCTGCCACAGTTCAGGAGCGAGTTACTAAGGCTGGCCCATGTCCAAGAGGAGGGAGTGAGTCTCCCTTCTGCCGGGACGCGGTGTTCTAGAAAGCTCACAGGACCTTACTCGTCATGGTGGCCGTTTTTAGAAAATACAACTTGCCTCGGGAGGCAAGGAGGGCTGGGTGAGGTGGAGGTGACACTTGTGGAGACTGGTCATGCTTTTTATAGGGGGCGAGGGACACACCTGGCAGCAGTGACAGAGAGGCCCTGTGGGTGTCTGGAAGAGAGTTCCAGGCAGAGGGAACAGGAAGGGCAAAGGCCAGGAAGAAAGGGGATGTGCTTAACTTCCTTGAAGAACAGGTCTCTGCAAAAGAGGTGGGGAATGTGAGGACGGGGTCAGAGGGATGGGGGAGCAGGTTACTGCTGCAAGCTGCTGTCAAGACTTTGGTTCTTCTTCCTCCTTCCCCTTCTTCTTTTTCTTCCTCTCCCTCCTGTTCCTTCTACTTCTCCTCCTCCTCTTCTTTTTTTGAGTCGAGGTCTCACTCTGTCATCCAGGCTGAAGTGCAGAGGCACAATCATGGCTCACTGCAGTAGCTTTGGACTACAAGGTGTGCACCACCACACCTGGCTTTTTTTTTTTGTAGAGACGAGGTTTCACTATGTTGCCCAGGTTGGTATTGAACTCCTAGGCTCAAGCAATCCTCTCACCTTGGCTTCCCAAAGTGCTGAGATTACGGGCATGAGCCACTGCACCTAGCCTGGCTTTTCTTCTGAATGAACTGGAAAACTGTGGAGGGTTTTGAGCAGAGGAGGAACACGGTCTCACTTACGTCATGATGGTCTTGCTCTGGCTGCTGTGAAAACAGATTTGAGGGGTGAGAGGCAAGGCTGGAAGTGGGAGACCAATTAGGAAGCCATTGCAAAAATAAAGGCAGGACACAATGAGTGCTTGGAGGAGGATGATGGAGGAGGAGGTGAGAAGTGGCCAGACGCAGAATCCATCTTCTTTTCTTTATTTCTTTTTTAGAGACTGAACTCTGACTACGCTGCCCAGGCTGGTCTCCAACTTCTGACCTCAAGTAATTCTTTTGTCTTAGCCTCCCAAAGTGCTAGAATTACAGGTGTGAGTCACCATACCTGGCCTGGGTACATCCTTGAAACAGAGCCAGCTGGGATTGCTGATGAGTTGGATGGGGGTTAATGGACAGATCACACAACCTTATTTGTCTGGCCAGTTCTGGTTTCTATAATGAATTCAATGGTCACCCTGGTGTTGAGAAAAAGAGAGGGGCCAAGAGTTTCTGCAAAGGTTTGGCCCTGAGCCACTGGAAGAGTTAAGGTACCATGAACTGAGACAGGAATGGCCCCGAGGGGGGCTGGGCCCAAGGGGGAATCAGTCTTAGATTGTGCACATTGCTGATGAGACACCCAAGAGTCTCACAGCACAAGGACTTGAGGTGCAGGTGACTGGAACTCTGGTGGGAGGGCTGAGTAGAGATGGGAATTGGATGCTGGAGGCCATGGTGCTCCAGTGAGGAAAGCCCAGGTCATGCCAGTGTAGAAATCAGGTGTTAGGGAGGAATCAGTGAAGGACAGTCAGAGGAAGCGTCTGTGGGAAAAGAGTAAGTGGTGGACATCCATGAGGTCACTGCATGTAGAGGCGTGTTTTCTGTGGTAGGGTAGGTGACTGCTCTCGGTGCTATCGTCTTATGTGTTGAATGAAAATTCTTTTAAAATATGTCTACTTTCTCATTTTAGGCAGAGGATAGTGAACATGGTTTGGTCTTTTAAAAGGGCTGTAAGCCGGGTGTGATGGCAAGCACCTGTAGTCCCAGCTACTTGGGAGGCTGAGGCAGGAGAATTGCTTGAGGCCAGGAGTTTGAGTCCAGCCTGGGCAACATAACAAGACCCCATCTCAAAAGAAAAAAAAGAGGAACAGAAATAAATATATACATAAACAAAAGTGTTGCAGTCGTCATTGCCAACATCGCCTGTTGTTGGGTGGTGTGTAGGCATGGCTGAGGCCTGTGGGCTGGTTGTTCTGCTGTGCTGCCCTATGTTGCTCTGCTCTGAGACATCTCCCCCACCCCACATTCGCATTTGAGTGTTCTGCCCTCCCCCTGCCAACAGCTGACATTCTTCTCATCCTGGTCCTCTTCCTTTGGCCCGGGGCTCTCCAGGACTAATGGCCTGATAACAGGCTTACTGAGCATGCTGGGATCTTTGGTGAATGGGGAGCTGTCCTGTGACCCTTAGTCTCTGGGTGGGCCACTTCAAAGGCTGTTTTCTTTCTTTGTCATTTTCCCTGGATAATTGCTTACTGGAAGACGACTTTTCCATATGCTGAATGGAACTAGAAAAGTCACTTTGTTGTTGAATTAATGCAGTCGGTCAGTATATGCCACCACTGTGCAGCCTCCAGCCGGGGCAAAGGCAGGCTGGTCAGTTCCATTCCTACGGCACACACTAGTCGTGGGACTAGGGCCGAAGCAGCAGACACCCGTGTCTGTGGTGAGTTCACGTTCCAGAGGGAGAAGGTGGGCAACATGTAAGAGACATCAGGGAAATAGCGGGTGTGCAGGTGGCACCAAGGGCCACGGAGAGACATCAAGAAGAGAGACAGGTCAGGCATGGTGGCTCACACCTATAATCCCAACACTTTGGGAAGCTGAGGCTAGAGGATCACCTGAGCCCACAGGTTCGAGACCAGCCTGAGCAACATGGTGAGACCTCATCTTTACAATAAATCAAAAAATTAGCCAGGTGTGGTGGCGTGCACTTGTGGTCCCAGCTACTTGGAAGGCTGAGGCAGAAGGATTGTCTGAGCCCAGCAGGTCAAGGTTGTGGTGGTTGTGCGCTTGCCACTGCACTCCAGTCTGGACAACAGATTGAGACTGCGACTCAAAAAAAAAAGAGAGAGAGACAGACAGAGGACACCGGACGAGGAGGTTGCCAGGAGAGGAGGCTGTGTGAAGCAGGGTGATCTGGGCGGCCTTCCCGGAAAGCCGAGGGAGGACCTGCCCCCATGCTCAGACTCCTGCAGCATAGGGGTCAGGGGGCAATTGTGGTTCAGGTGGGTCAGTGCTTCCGGCCACACTAAGAGCAACTCCACCTCCCTTGCACACCAGTAGCTGGGCACTCTGGTCCTGACTGCCTCCTGGCCTTGTCTGACCTTGCCGGTCTACCATCCGCTTGCTCGCATAGGGACCTCTTCTCTCCCTCCCTCCCTCCCAGCACATCCCCACCCCAGGGCCCTTGCATGCCCCTTCCTGCTGCAGGGCCTTCCCCTGCCCTCTACTCTGGTCTCTGCTCCAGAGCGCACAGTGAGGCCCTCTGTTTAGCAGTGTCCTGTGAGCCAGAACTTGGGGGTCCCTCCCATGTGTGGGCTCTCCCCCACAGAACCTCAGCTGACCCTGTGACTTGCTTCAACCAACAGAATGTGGCAGACAGGACACTGTAGGTACCCCAGGCCCAAGCCTCCAGGCAACCTGGCCGCTTCCACTTCTGAATTTCCGAAGTCGACCAAACACCTCCTCTGACCACCCAGCTCCAACTGCAGCCTTGGTCCCTACTCCATCCCTTCCAACAGTCCCAACCTATCCTCACCTCTGCTTTGCTTTTCTTCATACTGGCCCTGAGCTGTCATAGAAGAAGTCTGGTGACCCTGCTGGGAAGGCCACGTGGACAGGCCTCATGGACGGGGAAAGGCACTGAGACTCCCTGGTGAGAGGCGCCCAGTCTGTCCCAAACCCCAGCTGAACCCAGCCTTTGGGGCCTCCCTGCCAGGAGGACACTGGGCCTGTGAGGGAAGCACCTCGGACGTCTCAGCCCAGTTGAGCTCCCTCAGGTGACTGCAGCCCCAGTGAAAAACTGTGTGGACAGAAGAACCGCCCAGCGGAGCCCACTCAGTCCACAGAATCTTGAGAGGTCATAACATGATTTATTTATTTTTTGAGTCAGGGTCTTACTCTGTTGCCCAGGCTGGAGTGCAGTGGCACAATCGTGGTTCATCACAGCCTCAGTCTCCTGGGCTCAGGTGATCCTTCTGCTTCAGTCTCCCAAGTAGCTGTGACTACAGGCATGTATACCATACTGGGCTGATTTTTTGTAGAGACGAGGTCTTGCTGTGTTACCCAGGCAGGTCTCTACCTCCCAACTTCATGCAATCCTCCCATCTCGGCCTCCCAAAGTGCTGGATTACAGGTGTGACCCCCTGCGTCCAGCCAGATTGTTGTTTCAAGTCACTTCATTTTGAGGTGGTCTGTCATGCAGTAAGTAGTCAACCAAACACCCAGCTCCAACTGCAGCCTTGGTCCCTACCCCTTCCTCACCCCTCTATGCTTTTGTTCACAGCACTTAAAATTACCTACCAGTCACGCATGCAGTTGTTGGTCGTCTTTCCCTCCCACGGGACTAGTGGAGGTTGTGTCACTCACTGCTTTATTCTTGGAGCCCAAGGCAGGGCCTCAGTCAACACAGACACCCCGTCGATATTTGCAGAAGGAATGAACAGACAGGTATCCAGTGTTCTAAGACCAACATAGCCCCACTTTTAGAAGGACAGCCTTCCGGCTGGGTGCGGTGGCTCATACCTGTAATCCCACCACTTAGGGAGGCAAAGGTGAGACGATTGCCCAAGTCCAGGGGTTCAAGACCAGCCTGGGCAATTTGGTGAGACCTCATCTCTACAATAAATCAAAAAATTAGCCAGGTGGGGTGACACATGCCTGTAGTTCCAGCTACTTGGGAGGCTGAGGCAGAAGGATCCCCTGAACCCAGCAGGTCGAGGCTGCAGTGGCTTTGAGTGTGCCACTGTACACTAGCCTGGGTGACAGAGTGAGACTCCGACTCACCAAAAAAAAAAAAAAAAAAGGCTGGGTGCGGTGGCTAATGCCTATAATCCCAGCCCTTTGGGAGGCCGAGGTGAGAGGATTGCCTGAGCTCAGGGGCTCAAGACCAGCCTGGGCAACTTGTTGAGACCTCGTCTCTACAATAAATAAAAAAATTAGCCGGGTGTGGTGGCGCATGCCTGTAGTTCCAGCTACTTGGAAGACTGAGGCAGAAGGATCCCCTGAGGCCAGCAGGTCGAGGCTGCAGTAGCCTTGAGTGTGCCACTGTATTCCAGCCTAAGTGACAGAGTGAGACTCTGACTCAAAAAAAAAAGGCTGGGCGCGGTGGCTAATGCCTATAATCCCAGCCCTTTGGGAGGCCGAGGTGAAAGGATTGCCTGAGATCAGGGGTTCAAGACCAGCCTGGGCAACTTGTTGAGATCTCATCTCCACAATAAATCAAGAAAAATTAGCAGGGCATGGTGGCGCATGCCTGTAGTTCCAGCTACTTGGAAGGCTGAGGCGGAAGGATCACCTGAGCCCAGCAGATCAAGGCTGCAGTGGCCATGAGTATGCCATTGCATTCCAGCCTGGGCGATGGAGTGAGACTCCAACTCAAAAAAAAAAAAAAAAAAGAAAATCCACACTTATTTGTTGAGCTGCTCCATGGAAGAGAGCTTTTAAAAACAAACAGCACCTTTGAACACACACAGTTGTGTTTGGGGTATCTCCTCTGTCCTTCAGAGTGGTGAGAAACTGGAGCTGGGGTTAGGGAAGGGGTGAGGGTACCCCAGTATGAGAAGCTGGAGGGCCCTGGCCACTACTCACCAGCCCACCTCTGCCCCGCCCCTGTGAACCCACCAGCTCCCCATGAAGGCCTCCTGGGTCCCAGGGTCCTGCCTTCAAGCAAAGGGTTGGATCTGTGTGCCCCCCACTGTCCACACGGCTGCTATTCTGGTTTCCTGCTCTGTTCTCTCGGCCTGACATTTCCCCAGCCGATCCAGGCCCTGTGTACCATTTTAGCTGACGTGGGTGAGCGTTTCGTGGGGACAGCAGATGGATGGAATGACAAATAGCAGGATGGTGGGGACAGCTGAGAAGTGCTTTTCCTGTGTTGGAACTGTTGGCCGTGCACGTGCTCTGGCAGTCTAGACACGCCGAGGAGGCGGTGGCATGTGCCAGGGCCTAGTGGTGTGGCATCCAGGCCTCTCTCTGTTACTAAGCCCCTCCACATGGCCAGTCAACCGGCTCACTGTCCCAGATGGGCTCCCCAGAAGCAGACTATGGTGGCTTATCGAAGCCCAGGAAGCGTGAGGAGGCCATGGGGAAGACAGGAGAGCCAGCACAGTGTGGGTATCCTGTACTGTGCTGGTCACCCACTAACCCCTGGTTAAGGGTTGCCCCAGCCACGTGTGGTGACTCACACCTATAATCCCAGCAAACTGGGAGGTAGAGTAGAGAGGATTGCTTGAGCCCAGGAGTTTGAGACCAGCCTGGGCAACTTGGCAAGACCTCATCTCTACAGCAAATCAAAAAAATTAGCTGGAGGTGGTGTCACATGCCTGTAGTTCCAGCTACTTGGAAGGCTGAGGAGGAAGGATCTCCTGAGCCCAGCAGGTCGAGGCTGCAGCGGCCATGAGCATGCCACTGTACTCCAGCCTGGTTGACAGTGAGACTCCGACTCAAAAAATAATAATTAGCCGATGTGGTGGCATGTGCTGGTAGTTCCAACTACTTGGGAGGCTGTAGCAAGGGGATTGCCTGATCCTAGAAGATCAAGGCTGCAGTGAGCTGTGATCGTGCCACTGTACTTCAGCCTGGGTGACAGAGTGAGATCCTGACCCCAAAAAATAAAAAGGCGGAGGGGCTGTCCCAGGGTGTTGACTCCGTGGCCTGACTTGCACCACACAATCTTCAGACGATGGTTGTCATGTTCTTAGTGAGAAGCCATTGTTGGAACAGCTAGTGCTGAGGCCACGATCACTTGCAACACGCACAGTGCGTCTGCTACACACCAGGCGCTGGAGTAGCACCCAGATGGAGGATGGACACAGTCGGAGGCGGCAGTGGGGCAGAGGTGGGGAGCACCATAGGCAGAGGCCCAAGCCACACTTAGGAGAGCCAGGACGGCCACCCAGGCTTCCTGGGAAACTCGCAGGGCGGGGAACACACACCGGGTCTTGAGAACCAGACTCAAGTTCAAGATTACATAGGTGTCATTCACACATAGAGTGGCTGCCTCCTGTGAGGTGGAATAGCTTTGGCATCCGTCCAGTAGAGGTTCTTGGAATTCCTAACCAGGGAGCTGTTCCCTGGGCACTCAGCAAAGACAGCTACACCAGGAGGGGGTGGGACCTCTCTGTCAAGCCCACATCCCAGGGTGACACTGAGCTGCCATGCGGGGAGCCAGGTCCTGGGACCAGCAGGCGGTTGGAGAGGCCACCAGCTCTCTCCTCACAAGGGTCCCCCGACTGGCTGGCTCCTAGGCTCTGAACGCCCACACGGAGGGGCATGTGCCTCACTGGGTACTTGGTTCCAGGCATCAATGGGCAGCTCTCCCTTCCTCCAGGGTTCACCCCTGCATGCCCTTCTTCACGCCTTGTCTTGGGGGGTAGCCCCTCCTTCTGTCCCATTTATCCAGTGTTTTACAGATTCTAAATATTGGGACATGCATCCTCACGATTGGGTCTTACGGGACTGGGACAGTCAAGATGTCGTTAGCTGCATTTTTCAGTTGAGGAAACCTAGTTCTCCAGAAACCAAGTAATGGGCCTAAGGTCACACGACCAGGATGTGGCAGGTCTCTGGGGCACCCCGGGCCTCTGCCCATGCCCTGTGTGCCCCACTCTTTATGAGGGTGAAGAATTGTCATTGGCAGTTTCCTCCCTCCAGCCTCAGCATTTTCCAAACTGCCCAAGATGGCTTTGTCACCACGCTGCGACGCACCAGCAACTCTGAAGCACAGGGGAAAGCTCATCTTTTTTCTATCTTTTTGATTACTTTGAAAAGGAATACTCTGGAAGGAACAGCCTCTGTCCCGTCTTTCATTAGAATACCCTTAAAAAAAAAAAAAGAGCTGGGCGCGGAGGCTCAAGCCTGTAATCCCAGCACTTTGAGAGGTCAAGGTGAGAGGATTGCCAGAGCTCGGGGGTTCGAGGCCAGCCTGGGCAACTTGGCAAGACCTCGTCTCTACAATAAATCAAAAAATTAGCTGGGCCTAGTGATGTGCGCCTGTAGTTCCAGCTACTTGGAAAATTAAGGCAGAAGAATCACCAGAAGGTCGAGGCTGTGGTGGCTGTGAGCATGCTACTGCACTCCAGCCTAGGCAACAGAGTGAGACTCCAACTCCAGTAATGAAAATTAAAAATAAACAAAAAGTAAAAAAGAGTGGGCTGGGTGTGGTGTCTCATGCCTGTAATCCCAGCATTTTGGAAGGCCAAGAAAGGAGAATTGTTTGAGCCCAGGAGTTCAAGACCAGCCTGGTCAACATGGCCAGACGTCATCTAAACAAACAAACAAACAAATTAGAGAGCAGCCTGCAGATGCCGCTTCTGGAATGGAGGACAGCTCACAATGAATAGCCTCATTTGTTTGCACTGTATTTATTTCACCATTACCTGCCACTTAGGGCAAGCGACAGCCATTTCCCATCATAGGAGTGAGATAAGTTTTTTTTTTTTTAAATCTATTTATTTATTTATGTATTGAGTCAGAGCCTCACTCTGTCACCCAGGCTGAAGCGCAGTGGCATGCTCATGAGCACCGCAGCCTCAACCTGCTGGGCTCAGGTGATCCCTCTGCCTCAGCCTTCCAAGTAGCTGGAACCACAGACATGTGTACCATGCCTGGCTAATTTTTTGATATATTGTACAGACAAGATCTCACCATGTTGTCCAGGCTGGTCTTGAACCTGTGGGCTCAGTCAGTCTTCTTATCTCTGCCTCCCAAGTGCTGGGATTACAGGCATGAGCCACCGTGCCAGCTTAATTTATTTAAATAAAAAGAACGCTGCCAGGCGCAGTGGCTTACACCAATAATCCCAGCACTTTGGGAGGCAGAGGTGAGAGGACTGCCTGAGCCCATGGGTTCGAAACCAATCTAGACAACTTGGCGAGACCTCATCTCAGTAATAAATTTAAAAAAAAAATTAGCTGGGTGTGGTCACACACACCTGTAGTTCCAGCTACTTGGGAGGCTGAGGTGGAAGGATTGCTTGAACTCAGCAGGTCAAGGCTGCGGTGGTCGTGAGCAGCATGCCACTGCCCTCCAGCCTGGGCGACTGAGACTCCGACTCAAAAAAAAAAGGGGGCCTGTTGAATGAAAAACATCGTGCAGATCACAGTCCATGTGGTCTGCAGACACGGCAGAAACACAGAAGTTTCTTCGTGGCACAGGAGTAACTGGAGTTGAGGAAATACCAGTTTAGGCAATAGGAATCCGACTTTTTTCCGTATCATGATCACAGTGAAAGCCACTATGGTGTACGTACCCTGGACTTTAAGTTTGTTATTCCGAGTCTTTGTAAAAACTCTATGAAGTCGTTATTATTTTGCCCATTGGCATTTGAGGACACTGAGACGGGAAAACATTGAGTTACTTGCTGGCTACCAGCATGGGAGGTTATACCACCGCCCTGGTCTTCCCTCCCTGGAAACCACACCCCTTCACAATGTGACTTTTAGGCTCCGCCCATCAGGGGGTGGAGGTTATTTCTCCTCCCCTGGAATCTTGCCTTGGCCACAGGACCTGCTTGCTTGGGGGGGGCATCAGTAAACTTGCCTAGGGCAAGGCTTCTGAAGTAGTGTGCAGAAGGGCTTGTTCTTTCGGTGCTGCCAGGAACCTTCTGCCACGGATGCGTGAACGAGCCTAGGCCAGCCGTCTGAGGGCGGGAGTCACCAAGCCTGGCATCTCCATGGCCCCAGCTGACACCGAGCTAACTCTCAAACATATAAGTGAGGCCATCCCTGATCACCCAGCCCCGCCAGGCCGGCCCAGACCAGCAGTGTCCGGCATGACCTCAGAGTCACGAGAAATATTCCAAATCACCGACTGGGTGCAGTGCCTGTAATCCCAGGACCTTGGGAGGCCAAGGTGAGAGGACTGCTTGGGCCCAGGAATTTGAGACCTGCCTGGGCTACATAGTGAGACCTCATCTCCAGAGAAAATTTAAAAATTAACCGGGCATAGTAGTGCATGCCTGTCGTCCCAGCTACTCGGGAGGCTGAGACAGGAGGATTGCCTGAATCCAACAGGTTGAGGCTGTGGTGAGCCATGATTGTGCCACTGCGCTCCAGTCTGGGCGACAGAATGAGACCCCGACTACCCCTACAAAAAGGTGTTTTTTTGTTTATTTTTGTTTTGTTTTGTTTTTGAGTTGGAATCTCACTCTATTGCCCAGACTGGAGTGCAGTGGCCACTCCCGGCCACCACAGCCTTGACCTGCTGGGCTCTGGCGATCCTTCTGCCTCAGCCTTCCAAGTAACTGGAACTACAGGCGCGCACTACCACGCCCGGCTAATTTTTTGATTTATTGTAGAGATGAGGTCTTGCCAAGTTGCCCATGCGGGTCTCGAACCCGCGGGCTCAGGCAATTCACTCACCTCAGCCTCCCAAAGTGCAGGATTACAGGCTGAACCACCGAGCCTGGCTACAAAAAAGTCTTAAACTATGAATTTCGGGATGACTTATGACACAGAAAACATGAGCTGATGGGGACGGCAGATGGGTAAGAGCCAGGACTGGACCCGGATGGCTCTTCCTCCTGCCTGTCCCCTCTCAGCAGCAATACTCCTGCTTGCACACCTTCCTCATCTGCTCACCAGACCTCAGACCGGGCTCCCACAATGCATCTCCATCGGCCTCTTTGCCAGCATTCCCTGGGCTGTTTCTCTAGTCCAGGCGACCTCATCTCTTGTCTAGACCGGGCATTGGCAGCCTTTTTTCTTTTTCTTTTTCTTTTTTTTTGAGTTGGAGTCTCACTCCGTCACCCAGGCTAGAGTGCAGTGGCACACTCACAGCCATCCCAGCGTCGACCTGCTGGGCTCCAGCGATCTTCTGCTTCAGCCTTCCAAGTAGCCAGAACTACAGGTACATACTACCACGCCCGGCTAATTTTTTTTTTTTAATTTGTTGTAGAGACGAAGTCTCACCAAGTTGCCCGGGCTGGTTTTGAACCCTTGGGGTCAGGCAATCCACTTGCTTCGGCCTCCCAAAGTGCTGGGATTTCAGGCTGAGCCAACGAGCCCGGTTGCTGCCTTTTTCTATAAAGACCCGGGTAGTGATTATTTCAGGCTTTGCGGGCCACATGGTCTCTGGGTCAGTCACTCAACCCTACTGCTCAGCAGGAAAGCAGCCGTGGACAGCACCGTGCAAATACACAGGTGTGCTGTGTTCCAATGCACCTTTATATATGGATATTGGAATTGGGGTTGTATAATTTCATGTGCCATAAAGGATTCCGCTTTTGATCTTCCCCCCAACCATTTAATAACATAAAACCAATTCTTAGCTCACAGACTGCACAGAAACAGGCCTTGGGTGCACTTGGCCCACGATGTGCTCCCCCAATCTGGACGACTGTAACAGCTGTGCAGCTGGTCTCTGCCACAGGCGTTGATCCTCACTATCTGCTCTCCAAACACTGAACTTGGAAGGGGATGACATGACTTTGCTCCCCTGCCTCGCCCTGCCTCTGTGTCTTCCTCAGAGTAAAATCCAAACTTCTCACCAGGGCTTTTTTTTTTTTTTGAGTTGGAATCTCTCATTCTGCCACCCAGGCTGGAGTGCAATGGCATGTTCACAGCCACCACAGCCTTGACCTGCTGGGCTCAGGAGATCCTTCTGCCTCAGCCTTCCAAGTAGCTGGAACTACAGGCACACGCCACCATGCCCAGCTGATTTTTTGATTTATTGTAAAGATGAGGTCTCACCAAGTTGCCCAGGCTGGTTTCGAACCCACAGGCTCAGGCAATCCTCTCACCTCGGCCTCCCAAAGTGCTGGGATTATAGGAGTGAGCCACTGCGCCCAGTCAGTTTTTAGTTTTTTAAACAAGGTTTTGCTCTGTTACCCAGGCTAGACTGCAGTGGCATGATCTTGGTTCACTACAGCCTCTAACACCTGAGCTCAAGTGAGCCTCCTGAATAGCTGGGATTACAGATGTACACTACCATGCTTGGCTAATTAAAAAATGTTTTCTTGTAGCAGTGGAGCCTCATTATGCTTGAACTCCTGGCCTTAAGCAATCCTTCTGCCTTGGCCTCTCAAAGTACTGGGATTACAGGTATGAGCCACTGTACCCGGTCATCATGGTGTATTGAGTTTGGCATTACTGGCCCCCCTGCCAGCCCTCCCTCCTCAAGTCTGCAATCTTTTCCCTTTCCTTTCTGGCCACCCCTGTCTTCTTACAGCTCCCACATCATGCTACTCTCTTCCTGCCTCTGGGCCTTTGGACTCACAGGCCCTTCTGGAATTCTCTTCCCGTGGCCCTCTGCAATGCTGACGTCCCCCCCGTCACCCTCGGACCACCCAGTCTAAAACTGCAGTCCCCCTCCTTGACTGTAATTCTGTTTCTTCATCGACCTCTTCATCTGTCATCTTCTTGCCAATTTTCTCACTTGCTAAACATTTGCTCCCCCCAGACTGTGAACTCCATGTCTGTCTCATATCCCAAGTGCTTTGCACAAATCTGGCATAAGACAGACACTTGATAAGAGACATTTGTTGGGTGAAGGAATGAATTGCCACCTGTGATGGTGCATCTTAGATGCGGCTTGGCTGGACTAAGCGACACCCAGGTAGCTGGTGAAGCGTTGTTCACAGCGTGTCCGTGAGGCATTTCTGGAAAGGACTGGCATTTCATCAGTGAATTGAGCAAGGATGAGCTCCCTTGACTAGTGTGGGCAGGCACCGCCCAGTCAGCTGAGACCCTGATTGAACGAAAAGGCAGAGGAGAGGTGTGGTTCTCTCTCCTTCCCCCTTCCCTGGACACTGCAACTTCGGGTTCTCGGGTCTTCGACCTTAGACTGTGGGATCCGCTTCCCTATTTCTCAGGCTTTTGGACTGGCCTGAACCTCGCAGACAGCAGACTGTGGGCTTCCCGGCCTCTGGCACGCGTGAGCTGACTCCCCTGACACGTCCCCTCTGAGTGTCTAGATTTGTGAAGCCTATAGGCTCTGTCTCCCCAGAGGGGTCTGGCTGACGCTCCACCCTCCTCACCACCCCAGGGTTTCATCAGCATCATATCCTCCTCTTCTGCCTCAGGAGTCCCGCTGTTCACGACTTGACTCCCGGTCTGCCTTCTGTAGTGCCCACACACCTTCCAAGTCACTGAGCGAAGGGGTGACCAGCACTAGGATGAATCTGGCAAACCATTTTGACCTCTAGCTCTTTTTCTGCTGTTCTGGGGAATAGCAGTTTCCTCTGCTGTTTGTCCCTTAGCTATCTCTTAAAACAGGGGTCCCCAACCCCTGAGGCCATGGACTGGTACTGGTCCGTGACCTCTTAGGAACTGGGCCACACAGCAGGAGGTGAGCGGCAGCATTAGATTCTCATAGGAGCAGGAACCCTATCATGAACTGCACATGTGAGGGATCTAGGTTGCGTACTCCTTATGAGAATCTAATGCCTGATGATCCCACTCTGCCATCTGTGGAAATAATGCCTTCCACAAAACAGTCCTTGACACCAAAAAGGTTGGGAGATTGCTTTCTTAAAACTCTGTTCTGTGTGGCTTCTATTTCCTAATTGACTTTGAATTTAAGGTGCACTCCATTCTTCCAACCTGTATTCTGTATCGCATTCTGAACCAAGTCTTGGATTAAGAAGCAACACATCCAGTCAGGCACAGTGGCTTACACCTGTAATCCCAGCATTTTGGGAGGTGGAGATAAGAGGATTGCCTGAGCCCAAGGGCTCAAGACCAGCCTGGACAACTTGGCAAGACTTCATCTCTCCCATAAATAAAAACTAGCTGGGCGTGATGGTGCACACCTGTAGTTCCAGTGATTTGGGAAGCTGAGGTGGAAGGATTGCTTGAGCCCAGCCGGTTGAGGCTGCGGTGGCCGTGAGCATGCTATTGCACTCCAGCCTGGGTGACAGAGTTTAAAAAAATACATACACATCTGTTGATCATGGTCATGGAAAATGAAGCATAGCACAGTTAACAAGCAGTATGTATGGACTGATTGTGTCACATGTGACCAGCACGGTGGACATTTCCTATGAACTGGTGGGATGATATATATGAGGGAGAACACACACACAAAAAAAAGACCCTGGAATTTATTTATTAAAAATTGTGTATTTATTAATTTATTTTTGTGTTGGAGTCTCACTCTTGTTGCCCAGGCTGAAGTGCAGTGGCACACTAATGGCCACCGCAGTGTCGACCTGCTAGGCTCAGGTGATCCTTCCATCTCAGCCTTCCAAGTAGCTGGAACTACAGGCACACACACCACACCTGGCTAGTTTTTGTGATTTATTGAAGAGATGAGGTCTCACCAAGTTGCCCAGACTGGTCTCGAACCCCTGGACTCAGGCAATCCTCTCACCCCGGCCTCAAAGTGCTGGGATTACAGGCTGAGCCACTGCACCCAGCTTGTGTATTTATTCTTACATGTTTAAACTTCAGTCACCTTCAAAGTCCTCTCTGTTTGATGCAATACACCTATCAAGATGCTTTTTCCACTGCTCAGAACAGTTTTGGAACTCTTTTGATGCCTTTAGTGCTTCTGCTGTTTTGTGTCTCTTCCATGTTGGCAAAATTTTCCCTTTGAGGATTTTTTTCATCCAGCAAACCAAAAAAAGTCACTCGGAGCAAGATCAGTGAATAGGGAGGGTGGAGCATGGGGTCATGCCGGTTTTGGTCCAAAACTGTTGAACACTTAGTGCAGTGTGGACAGGTGTGCTTGCAAATCATACCTCGTGAAACAGGCAAACACTTTGAAAGAATCTCCAAAAAAAATTTACTGAAGCTGAACACAGCCTCTCACAACACTAGCTGGTCCACTGATGCCAATCTGTTCCTAGAACACTCACCTTGCGGGGGAAGCCTGTACTACAAGGGGCCCCCCCCGAAGATAATTCTGGGTTTTTCAGGGTCCCCCTCATACATCTGAAATGGTGAAGTAACAGAAGGGGGTCAGAACAAAGTCCCCCGGGAGTTCAGGGAAGGGCAGAGCCAGGGGCCTCACACTTGCCCAGTGCCTGCCCTGTTAAACACAGGGCATTTAGCACCTGTCACCCATTCTCCCATGTGGGTTTCTTGTGACTTGCGAGGCATGGAGAGGTGAACAGCTTACCTGACACTGCAGCGATTTGGGAAGCTGAGGTGGAAGGATTGCCTGAGTCATGTTTCCTATGGAGCAGGTAAGGCTTGAGCTGGACATTGGTGGGACTGGGGTTCCGGTCCAAGCTCCTTAAAATATGGCTGAACAAAGGAAGGAAAGTTATTTTAGGCAAAGGCGGCAGGCAGCACATGGCTTAGAAACGGTGTGAGCCTGGGGCTCGGGGATAGGTTAGACCGGCCTGAATGGAAGGTTCGAACCATGATTGTCCTTTGCTTGCTGTTTAGACTTTGTCTTCCTTTAACTTTTTTTTAATTTTTTTGAGTCGGGGTCTCACTCTTTTACCCCAGCCTGAGTGCAGTGGCACATTTGTGGCTCACCGCAGCCTCAGCCTCCTGGGCTCAGGCAATCCTTCCACCTTAGCCTCCTGAGTAGCTGGGATACTGGCTAATTTTTTTATTTTTTGTAGAGGTGAGGTCTTGCTATGTTGCCCAGGCTGGTCTCCAACTTTAGGCTCAAGCCATCCTCCCACCTCCTCCTCCCAGAATGCTGGGATTATAGGTGTACAGCTGGCTATTTTTTAATTTTATTTTTTTGTAGAGACGAGGTCTTGTTATGTCCCTCAGCCTGGTCTCGAACTTCTGGGCTCAAGCAATCCTCCTGCTACCACCTCCCAGAGTGCTGGGATTACAGGAGTGAGCCACTGGCCCGACCTTCTCTAACTTTTAATATTCCATTAATTTCATGGCAATTCTTACTTAAAGACATACGTTTCAGCAACGTTGCTTTTACATTGACCTTTCATGAACATTTTTGTATAGATATATTAAAATATATCTGTGCCTTTGATGGTTAACATCTAGCATTTTCAGACACTCAAGTCCTTTTAGATTATGTAAAGTCTTCACAGCGGACAGGCTGACTTGGAAAGATGTCAATCAGGATTCTGGTGAGCAGACAGCTTGTCCTCTGTGTGGCCAGCGCCAACGTGGGCGTTACCAGCTCTTCTGCTGAAGTCGCAGCGTTGCTCGAGGAACGACCTCCCCGTCAGAGCTGTCTCCTGCCAGTTGGGAGACAGGCAGCTACTCATTCCTAATTTATCTCGGTCCACTTTTCTGAGCCAGTGATCCAAATACATTTGGCCATGAGAGGCCTCCCTGGGCGACGTGGCCATGTTTCCACGTAGCTGTAGTAGAAAAAGTGGGAAGTATCAGCTGCCTAAAACGAGAGAGCATGGACGAAATCTCACGTGACTGACTTTTCTAAGCAGACCTATTTGCTACCAAAACGCCCAAATCACCCGATACACGCAGCCCCGCCCACTTCTGGCTTCTGGCCCATAACTGCAGCGTCCATCTCCCACCGCTAGATGGCAACGCCGTTTTAAAGCAGATTGTGTTCAAGCAATGATGCTGCTCCAATGTTCCAAATACATGAACTCTTTTCATCCCATCAGGCTTGGGGGAGGGGAGGGGGGAATATCATAACCCTTGTGTCTTATGTTAATGAATATGTGGGAAATCAGGAAACTGCAGACCCCACCGGTAGGAGCATAAGTTAGTCTCACCACTTTGGAGAGGAAGTGGCAGTCCTGTTCAGACTCACTTGCTAATGATGATGGCAGGTGCCACTGGGTGTCAGCACTGCTTTTGTAAGTGCTTGCCTCATTTCAGGCACTGTTATTCCCCCAAAGTACAAATGAGGGAATTAGGCACAGAAAGGTCATGTAACTTGTCCAAGGTCATGAGCTGGTAAGAGGCAGAGCCACGATCCACATCCTACTTTCCACTACATTGCACGTGCCTGTGTACACCAGAAATCACTGCTAAGGTGCTCGCTGCCGTGTTGTTTGTAGTAGCAAAACCCCATTAACCTAAGAGTTCCTTAGCACGACAGTAAAACATAAGGGAATACTGCAGAGCAGTTATAAGCAATACATGAGACCTAGCAGGTTAACCTGGAGAGGGGATTACAGACTGAGCCACCAAGGCTGGCTCTAGCTCTTAAAAGAGATAACTCAAATCCAAATCTAGAATGTCGTCTTATGACTGGATCTTCACAAATGCATTACTCAAACCTGACAACCATTACCTTCAAAAAATTAGCCAGTATCCCAGCTACTCAGGAGGCTAAGGTGGAAGGATTGCCTGAGCCCAGGAGGCTGAGGCTGTGGTGAGCCACAAATGTGCCACTGCACTCAGGCTGGGGTAAAAGAGTGAGACCCCGACTCAAAAAAATAAAAAAAAGTTAAAGGAAGAAAACAAAGTCTAAACAGCAAGCAAAGGACAATCATGGTTCAAACCTTCCATTCAGGCCAGTCTAACCTGTCCCCGAGCCCCAGACTCACACCCGTTTCTAAGCCATGTGCTGCCTGCTGCCTTTGCCTAAAGTAACTTTCCTTCCTTTGTTCAGCCATATTTTAAGAAGCTTGGACCGGAACCCCAGTCCCACCAATGTCCAGCTCAAGCCTCACCTGTTCCATAGGAAACAAGACACAGGCAATCCTTCCACCTCAGCTTCCCAAATCGCTGCAGTGTCAGGTAAGCTGTTCACCTCCCCAGTATAAATAGCTGAAAGGACCAAGAATGGAGTTGATATACCCAAAGAGTAGACATCTTGACACTGCCTAGTTCTGTCATTTTTTTTTTATTTAACTTTTTGACTTGGAGCCTTACTCTGTCACCCAGGCTGGAGTGCAGTGACACGCTCATGGCCACTGCAGTCTTGACCTGCTGGGCTCAGGCAATCCTTCCAAGTGGCTGGAACTACAGGCATGCACCACCACACTCTGCTAATCTTTTTTGATTTATTATAGAGACAAGGTCTCACCAAGTTGCCCAGGCTGGTCTCAAACCCCTAGGCTCAGGCAATCCTCTTGCCTCGGCCTCATAAAGTGCTGGGATTACAGGTGTGAGCCACTGCAACCAGCCTGTCAGATTCCCTTAACACTGGCCATCTGGCTCTCTAACCAAGGGCAGAAGCAGTTTCTCAGAGGTAGCTATTGATAATTGTTTTACAACCCCTCCCCAGCTCACTTTGTACTAATTATCTTTTCTATTCCAAGTTAACCTAATCAGCCCCTCAGCCCTTCATGACACAGACCCCATCACCATGGCAACAGTCATGTGACTGACCTACACATCTGCCTGCTGTCTATCACCTGACTTCCATACCTCTGCTCACCTGCCCCTTCATGATGATGTGAAACACCACCACCCAATCACCTTAATGACTTGCCCCCATCAAAGGCAAGGTTTAAAAGCATTCAACTGCAGGCAGCCATGAGCCATTGCTTTGCTAAACTCTGGTCTGGCCATGTGGCTCTTTGAGCTATGGCTGCCATGTTTTCCTAAGCTCTGACCCCCTCCCCTACCTTGGGAAGATGGATCCCCCTTTTCTCTCTCTCTCCAAATTACTTTCTCTCTCTCTTTTTTTTTGAGTTGGAGTCTGTCTGTCGCGCAGGCTAGAGTACAGTGGCATGCTCACGGCCACCGCAGCTTCAACCTGCCAGGCTCAGGTGATCCTTCTGCCTCAGCCTCCGAAGTAGCTGGAACTACAGGCGAGCGTCACTACAGCTGGCTAAATTTTTTGATTTATTGTAGAGACAAGGTCTCACCAAGTTGACCAGGCTGGTCCAAAACCCCTGGACTTAGGTAATCCTCTCACCTCGGCCTCCCAAAGTGCTGGAATTACAGGCTTTAGCCACTGCGCCTCTTCCCCAATTTACTTTCTAATTAAACTGTTTTCCAATCTAACTTCTGTGCAATTCTTTGCATCTTTCACACAGCACTGATCGTAGATGCTTCCTCTGGTCTGACCTAACATTCTGGAGGCCCCACTGAGACTGGGTCTGACTTAGCAATGGCTTAAGTGGCTCTGTAAGTGAGAATGCCGGCTTCAAGTTTAGGCCTCTGCAGCTGAAAGAGAGGAAGGAAAGGAAGGTCACTTCTGCCTTTTACTTAGCATTGTTTTGTTTTTGAGTCAGGGTCTCACTCTATAACTCAGGCTGGAGTGCAGTGGCATAATCACAGCTCACCACAGCCTCAAGTGATCCTCCTGCCTCAGCCTCCTGAGTAGCTGGGACTACAGGCATGTGCCTAGCTAATTTTATTTATTTGAGTTGGAGTCTCACTCTGTTGCCCAGGCTGGAGTGCAGTGGCATGTTCACAGCCACCGCAGCCTCGACCTGCTGGCCTCAGGCAATCCTTCCGCTTCAGCCTTCCAAGTAGCTGGAACTATAGGCGTGCATCACCACACCCAGCTAATCTTTTGACTTATTCTAGAGATGAGGTCTTGCCATGTTGCCCAGGCTGGTCTCGAACCCCTGGTCTCAGGCAATCCTCCAGCCTCAGCCTCCCAAAGTGCTGGGATTACAAGCTTGAGCCACCACACCTGGCCTCTAATTTTATTATTTTATTTTGCAGAGACAGGGTCTCACCATGTTGCCCAAGCTGATCTCCCACTCCTGGGCTCCAGCAATCCTCCTGCCTTGGCCTCCCTAAGTGCTGGGATTACAGGCGTGAGCCACGACGCCTGGCCAACTAGTTTAATGCAGCGTTTCTCTTTAGGTACAAGCTCCAGACATCTTCCATTGTTCTTTAAAAATACAAGTTCCAAAACTACTCCCTTTATTTTTATTTTTTGAGTTGAAATCTCACTCTGTCACCCAGACTGGAGTGCAGTGGCCACTCCCAGCCACCGCAGCCTCGACCTGCTGGGCTCCGGCGATCCTTCCACCTCAGCCTTCCAAGTAGCTGGAACTAAGGCGCGCACTACCACGCCCGGCTGACTTTTTGATTTATTGTAGAGATGAGGTCTCGCCAAGTTGCCCAGGCGGGTCTTGAACCCGCAGGCTCAGGCAATTCACTCACCTCAGCCTCCCAAAGGCACGGGATTACAGGCTGAGCCATCGAGCCTGGCTTATTTTTTTCTTAAAAGCTTTTTTTCTCCAACTATTCCCTTACTTTACTTTTTGTTGGGGGCTGGGTGGGAAGATATGGCAGGTTGTCATCAAATGTGTAATCACTCAAGTGGATATCTGCAGCAATTAAAACAAATTACTCCTTTCTCGTTCCTTTTAAAGCCAGGAGGCAAATCGGTTACCTAGAAACACACTGACTTATGACTAACCCTCTTCCCTTATTTGCCAAGGTCAACACATATGAAACCACAGGCCACATGTTGACAAGCTTTCCTAGAATCGTAATAGGTTTATAGAGGTTAATGTTCTTGGGTCATCAGGCTCTGAGGAAGAGGCCAGGTCAGAAGAGGAAAAAGCCAGCAAAAATTAGAAAAACTTAGAAATTGGTTTTTGTGTTAGCATGGAGACTGTCAGCTGCTGAACGTATTAATAAGAACAAGAAAAAGTCGAGGCCGGGTGCGGTGGCTCACGAATGTAATCGCAGCACTTTGGGAGGCCGAGGTCGGGGAATCATTTGAAGCCAGGAGTTTAAGACTAGTCTGAGCAACATGATGAGACCTTGTCTCTACAAGACAATATGAACAAAAAAAAAGCAAACAAAAAGACTTTTTGAACTGCAGAGGAAAAAGGAATGCAGTCAGCTTTGAATCTAATGGATTGTCTCAAAACTTACTCCTGCAAGCCTAAATTTTGTACCTGTGAGGAAGCATCCTTAGAGGCATAGCATATGCCTCCTTTACGAGGTGTTAAATTACCCAAATCTCTCATTTTGATCTTTCAGCTTTATTTCACTGGAGTTTCATAGGCTGTATATCAGTTAGAAGAAATGGTATCCAACAATTAGTAACATAAATGTCAATGCTTGAAAACCTGCGACTCACTTAGAAACTCAAATCTGACTTGCTCCTTCTATGGCTTCGTGGGGATGAACTTTGTTTCACTGACCTGAACATCTTCAGAGACAGAGGCTTCTTTCTTTTTTTTTTTTTTTTGAGTTGGAGTCTCACTCTGCCGCCCAGACTGGAGTGCAGTGGCCGCTCCCGGCCACCACAGCAGAGGCTTCTTTCATTGGGGAGATCTGAGGAGTGTCAGGATTGTTGGGGAAATCTGCCAGGCACTGACCTCCATCGCCCTCATACCAGCCTCGTCCTCCTGGCCTCACTCTTCTGAGGATTTCGCTCATGGAAGTCTCAAGCCACATTCGCTTGGGAGACTCCTGGTAGAAGGGACAGGTCTGAGGTGAAATCTATATTAACATACAGAATAGCTGCACTAAAATGAAATGTTGCTGAGTCTGGTCACCTCAGTTCCCGGGTGAGGCTCGTTAGAGCAGAGTGGCAAGGTCTGTTTGTATGACTGTCTCATTCCTTTTTCTACAGGCTTCAGGAATGTTTGCTGCCCAACACCCATATGAACATAGAATGTGCAGAGTTAGCACAGAGGCCTCCCTCAGGTCTCCTTGCTCTTGCTCTTTGCCAGGTGAGTGATTGGGAGCTTCAAGAGGACACCTTCTTTTATACATTTGCATAAAACACACACTAAAAGCTACTGGGCCAGTGGTGACATTTTGAATTTAAAAAACAAGTCCAAGCCATTTCCAGGTTTATGAATTATCCTATAGACACACAAATTTACTTAATTTGCTTATTTAGTCGGAGTCTCACTCTGTCACCCAGGCTGGAGTGCAGTGGCATGCTCACGGCTACCACAGCCTCCTGAGTAGTTGGGACTACAGGTGTGCACCATCACACCTGGCTAATTTTTAAATTTATTTTAGAGATGAGGTCTTTCCAGGTTGCCCAGGTGGATCTCCCTGGGTTCAGGCAATCCTCTTGCCTCTACCTCCCAAAGTGCTGGGATTCCAGGCATGAGCCACCATGTCTGGATCACAAATTTAAATTAAAATAACAAACCAAAGCCTCAATACTTTATTATCTTATATTTTCTCATTAAAATGGCTAATGAAGGAGGCCACTGTGGCAGCCTACTATTTGAAGGCTGCACCTGTATCTTTAATGCTAACAGACTTACTCCATAAAACAGGAAACCCTACCCCAGGGCTGTAACAGGTGTTTATTTAAGTTTCCCAATTCCAATGACAACTAATAATTTGTATTACCTACCAACACAGAAAGGACTAATAGATTTTAATAATGTTCCCCTGTAGATGAAAAACGCCACACATGATAAACTTTCTCTACGTACACGATCTGTTGACCCTCGCCAGAAATAGCTGTGGAAACACCTACGACTGCGATTTTCACGCTGGAGCCTGGCTACTTCTGGGGTTACTTGGTGGCCTGCCAAGGCAGGCAGCCAATGACACGGTGAATATTCTCCATCTTTCTAGACAGCAGCATTTACTCAAGGCTAAACAATCACCTATTTATTTTTTTTAAATGTTCAACATAAGCTTTCTTCCCCAGCTGGAATATATAGAGAACCCTAACATATAAAACACGTTTCAGAAAACTGCACTAGCAGTGGTAGTTGGCAGGTGTGTGGTCCCCTCCACACCCTGGCTCCCTGGTAAGCCCTGGAGAAGTGTCTGGCACACCCAGCCTCACTGCCTTCCAATCTCAGCTCAGAGATGTGCATCCTGCCCTGGACACAAAAGGGCTACCAAGGGGGTCCCAGCGTCCCCAGTGTAACTGCCTCCCACTTGCTCTCTTTACAGGTAAGTAACAGAGGCAGCACAGCCAGAATTTTATGCCCTGAAGCCCAGCTTTCTAAATCTATACCCTTCTGGCTTTTCAGTCTCTCTGGCAGCAATACATTTCAACAAATTAATACTTCCGCTTGTCTTAAGGTAGTACTCAGATCCGGTGGCACCTCCATTTTTAGATCGTAGTAAACAGCAATGTGTTTCTCCAAACTGTAAAAGAGTGCTGAGTGTTTCCACATGGCGTCCTGCTCCCTAATCTGGTTTCTGAATATTCTGTTTCTTTTTCTTTTCTGTATATTCTTCTAGTCGAAGAAGCCACTTGGTCCAGTACTGGGAACAGAGCTCTCCATTCATGAAATGCGAGTGGGCAGGTGACCCATCCTTGTAGGCTACCACAATCAAGCCACACTGAACCTAAAAGGAAACATAGGGCAATGTCAGCACTGATATAGCAGGTCAAGTTCAGGTTCATTTCCTTCTTACTCCAGGGCACACTCAGTACACAAATACCCACAATAACATCTCCTAACTCAGTTTCTAGGGTGGGCTGATGAAAGACTGCACCAGGACACACAGAACATAGAGATGACAGATAAAGTGCCAAAGAATGGACTGTGATCATTAAAAATCTATTCTTAAGAAAAAGCCCAGGGGCGAGGGGGTGGGCAAGTGCTTTTTATTTTTATTTACTTACTTATTTTTTGAGTCAGAGTCTCACTCTGTTGCCCAGGCTGGAGTACAATGGGAAGCTCATGGCCACCACAGCCTTGACTTGCTGGGCTCAGGTGATCCTTCCATGTAGCTGAAACTATAAGCATGTGCCACCACACCCGGCTAATTTTTTGATTTATTGTAGAGACAAGGTCTTACCACGTTGGCCAGGCTGATCTCAAACCTGTGGGCTCAGACAGTCCTCTCGCTTCTGCCTCCAAAGTGCTGGGATTACAGGTGTGAGCCACCGCGTGGCCGGGGAAGTGCTTTTTAAAATGCAAGAAGGAGGCCGGGCTGGTGGCTCAGCCTGTAATCCCAGCACTTTGGGAGGCCGAGGCAAGTAGATTGCCTGAGCCTGCAGGTTCGAGATCCACCCGGGCAACTTGGTGAGACCTCGTCTCTACAATAAACCAAAAATTAGCCGGGCACGGTAGCGCATGCTTGTAGTTCCAGCTACTTGGAAGACTGAGGCGGAAGGATCGCTGGAGCCCAGCAGGTCGAGGCTGCAGTGGCCGGGAACGTGCCACTACACTATAGTCTGGGCAACAGAATGAGACTCTGACTCAAAAAAAAAAAAAATGCAAGGAGGACAAGGAACAGAGCAAGCAGTGGGATAGAAAGAGAGTAAAACCCTAAAAAGTGTAATAGTTGGCAGTGCTGAACCAAGCTTTTAGTCAGTAGGGCCCAACGTCCTGACCTGGAAGCTGTAGTTGGCATCATGGTTCATGGCACCCACATATGCCACAACTTGCAGAGGGTTGTCAAATGTATTTTGGATAAAAGGCTTTGGTTTCTCTGATGTCTTCCAGTCAATCACACACAGCTGGCCCCTAAAGATAAACCAAAGGAAGTCTTTGTAGGTCATTCAAACTGAAAATGCCATCCTTTTACATATAGTTTAATGCTTGTAATCCAATGACCATGGCTTCTATTCCTTTTTTTTTTTAAAAGAGATGAGGTTTCACTATGTTGCCCAGACAGGACTTAAATGCAAGGGAGCCTCCCACTTCAGCATCCGAGGAGCTGGGATTACAGGCATGAGCCTCCATGCTTGGCTCTCCACTCTTTAAAATGGGCTTTACTTCTTAGGACTAGACAGGTGTGATGCTCCCTGACCTCTGATTCAGGTCAGTGATAAGCCCATCAGGAGGTACAATGGAAAATGCTTCTTCACGTGTACCCATGAGAGCTATAGTGTGGCCACAAGGGAGGAGTGGAAACAAATTTTCTGCAGTTCACATTTCTCAACTTTCTCATAATTCCTTTGAAACTCCACGGGCCCCCTTTCCTCTAACAGCTGACAGAGAAATTGAAACTATATGTATTCCTGTCTTAATTAATTTGGCTTCAAATGTCCACCAGAATGTAACACAACAAAATCCCCATGATGAAGGACCTTGCATTATGGTGCCTTGAAAATGCTCTTGCCCAGAAACCAAAGCTGGGGCTCAAATCCCTTACACTCATTAGGCATCAACTGTATGCAGAAATATAAATAAGGAAACCTGGCCCCTGTCCTAAAAGTTTATACACTGGGTAGAGAAATAAAAAAATAAAAATAAAATCCAAAAAAATTTCCTGGTCAGATATGGTGGCTCATGCCTATAATCCCAGCACTTTGGGAGGCTGAGGTGAGAGGATTGCCTGAGTCCATGGGTTCCAGACCAGCCCGGGCAACTTGGTGAGACCTCATCTCTACAATAAACCAAAAAATTAGCCGGGCATGGTGGCATGTGTCTGTAGTTCCAGCTACTTGGAAAGTTGAAGAGGAAGGATCCCCTGAGCCCAGCAGGTTTAGGCTGTGTTAGCTGTAAGTGTGCCACTGCACTCCAGCCTGGGCAACAGAGTAAGACTCCAACTCAAAAAATAAAAAAATTTGCTACCACTTTTTAAGTGGGAAGGAGTAGTCAAATAACCAATGTATTCCTCCATCTTGCTTCTGCCTGGTGGCATTTTTATCCTTGCCAACTGAATAACAAAAGGATGGTAGGAAGAGCAGATCGGTAACTGTTGACTCTCACAGGGCTTGATCTGTTCAATCCATCATTCATTATGACTTCAATTTCAACATCAGCAGTTAGTCAATGTATGTATGTTACTTACATGTCATATAGTTCTAGACAGAGTTAGAACTCATGCAAAGTATCTACAAGATCAGCTTAGGGTATCATTGGGTAAAAAAAAAATCAAATGTGAACCACATTTCATTTTATTTATTTATTTATTTTTTGAGTTGGAGTCTCACTCTGTCGCCCAGACTGGAGTACAGTGGCCGCTCCTGGCCACCGCAGCCTCGACCTGCTGGGCTCCGGCGATCCTTCCGCCTCAGCCTTCCGAGTAGCCGGAATTACAGGCATGCACTACCACGCCCAGCTGATTTTTTTTTGATTTATTGTAGAGATGAGGTCTCGCTGCCCAGGCGGGTCTCGAACCCGCGGGCTCAGGCAATTCACTCACCTCAGCCTCCCAAAGGCGCGAGATTACAGGCTGAGCCACCCAGCCCAGCTCACATTTCATTTTAAATTTTCTAGTAGCCACATCAGAAAAGAAAAAGAAGAAACAGGTGAAATTGTAATGTTTTAACACAACATATCCAAAATATTATCATTTCAACACATAACCAATATAATAATTTGTAGTGGGATATTTTACATTCTTTTTTGCACTGAGTCATTGACATCTAGTTTGTACATTGTTACAGCACACCTTAGTCAAGTGTGCAACAGCCATATGTGGTTAGTTGCTACTCTACTGGACAGTGCAGGTTTAGAGATAATTTTAGTGTCTTTGTAATTGTTTTGTAATATTGCCAAGTTTGATGTCTATGCAGTTGAAAAGAGGGCCCCAGTAACTCCAGAAGGCTGCCAGTCTCAGTTCTTCACTTGAGTACATCAACCTTTTTTTTTTTTTTTTTGAGTCAGAGTCTTACTCTGTCACCCAGGCTGGAGTGCAGTGGCATGCTCATGGCCACCACAGCCTTGATCTGCTGGGCTCAGGTGATCCTTCTACCTCAGCCTTTCAAGTACCTGGAACTACAGGTGCGCGACACCACATCTAGCTAATTTTTTTGATTCATTGTAGAGATGAGGTCTCACCAAGTTGCCCAGGCTGGTCTCGAACCTGTGAGCTCAGGCAATCCTCTCACCTCAGCGTCCCAAAGTGCTGTGATTTATAGGCATAAGCCACCACGTCCAGTCCAACATCAATATCTTTAATGTGAAAAAATATTAGCAGCATACTGAAAACTGTAAAACACTGATGAAAGAAATTGAAGATGGTGCAAATAAATGGTAAGAAACTCAGTAGGGTGGGCATGGTGGCTCACTCCTGTAATCCCAGCACGTTGGGAGGATGAGGCAGCTTGAGCTCAGGAGTTTGAGACCAGCCTAGGTTACATAGTAAGACCTCATCTCTACAAAAAAAAAAAAAAAAAAAATTAGCTAGGTGTGGTGGCACGTGCCTGTAATCCCAACTACTTGGGAGGCTGCGGTAGAACAACTGCCTGAACCCATGAGGTCAAGGCTATGGTGAGCTGTGATCATGCCACTACATTCTAGCTTGGGCAACAGAATAAGACCCTGACTCAAAAAAGAAAAACTCATATATTATAATATAAACCCTTAATATGTTTATTATTCTTGTTTTTTTAATTATTATTTTTTTTTAGAGACCAGGTCTCGCCAAGCTGCCCAGGTTGGTCTCGAATCCCTGGGCTGAGGTAATCCTCTCACTTCCGCCTCCCAAAGTGCTGGGATTACAGGCATGAGTCACTGTGCCCAGCAACTTTATTATTTTTTGTAGAGACAGGGTCTCACGATGTGGCCCAGGCTGGTCTCGAACTCCTGGCCTCACACAATTCTTCCACCTTAGCCTCCCAAATTGCTGGGATTACAGGCGTGAGCAACCTCCTCTGGCTTAAAATACATGTGTTAAGTGAAAAAAAAGCAGGGTGTAGAATCTTGTGTTAAAAAGTGACGAGGGGAACAAATGATTACATGCATAGTTACAAAAGATCTCAGCTTTACAACTTTCTAAGCAGAGGTTAAATACAAAGTGATGTGAGGGACTCACTTGTAATAGTTTAAATTAACAAACTGCATATATTACCCATTAAACATTCTTCTTAAATTTCTAAAACTTTAGTTTAAAACTGTTCATATCCTCCATGCTGATGCTCTGAAAGAGCAAAAATCAAACAGTGGTGCTGTGATCATGTTTGATGCTCCCTATGACGAGCACTTGGCATCAGACACTTGTCACCCTTGGTGGAAGTGGCTGCATGGCTCCCTCAATCTACAGGGAAGCCGAAAACAGCCTACTGGACTTCCTGGCACAGGGCAGTTAGGGCACAAAACTATCTGCTCTGAACAGTTTCCTGACTAATGAGTATTCCGGCAATTTCTTAACTTAGATTTTAACTCACGCCTCCATTCACGTCCAGCTTTCTCTCACTCCTTCCCCCGTCCTCACTGCTCCCATGCTGTATCTGGAACATGGGCACCTCCAGGTCACAGCTACCCTTAGAATCTGGGCAAACAGTGAACACAGCAGCACCTGGAAAACTGCAGGAAGCTTCTGTACGTTCAGAGTTCCCACCATGTCAACCATGCCTGGAAGCCAGGACAAACAAAAGCTGACCTCCAGAATCAACAGGTCACGGAGCTGTCTTTAGGAAAACAGGAAAGAAAATGCAGGAATCAAACTGGATCTTATGGCTGGTGCCTTGCTTGTGGGAAGAGGAAGGGGTAGGCTGGAAAACAGGCCATGTTTTGGGATATTACATATGTATCTCATATAAATGAATACATAGGTAAATAAATAAAAACAAAGCATACACATGTATTTTAGGCTGGGGCAGCAGCTCGTGCCTGTAATCCTAGTATACCCAGCATACCTCTTCTCCACCAAATAGATTGATTTTGGAACACTGACTGACAGGGATGATGTGGCTCTTCGCATTGTATCTGTCCTCACTTCCTGCCCCATGTCCAATCCTTTTACCTGTCACACAGGTTTTGACTTCCAAGAGGCAGAGGCTGCAGTACCTCCAGGCACATCTTGAACAGGAGTCAAGAGGACAAAGCACCTCTGACATGCACCACGTGTCTCACCCGCCAACTCCCCTCTACCCTACGATGGAAATGATCTTGTACTCACTGGTACTCAGCCACACAGTCCAGCAAGCCTGCATACTGCAAGGTTTCATGCTGAACAGCACTTTCAAGAGCTCGTACTCCATGGATATCTTTCAGAATATGCTGGACACTTTTGACGTAACCAGATTTGAGGAGGTTTTCATCTCTCTCTTGTAAGTTCCCCTGGGGTGAAAGTATGCTTTCCAAGTCTTCATGGAACTGTTGCCCTTGTAAAAAGATGTCTGAAAAAAAATCAGGGGAAAAAAAAAACAAGCTAATACTAAAAAAACAAACACCCTAAAAATCTCCAAACGATAAAAGTTATTACACAAAAATGACAACCCTAAGACGCCAAATTTCAGCCTCTTGTGAAGCCTAAGAATGTACTTGGGAAACCAAAGGGATTAGAATAGTTTAGCTAATAAAATGAATTAAAGTGAAGTATTTCTAGTAGAATCAGATCAAAGCTAAGGTGGAAGGTCTGGGGACCCTAGGCCCACATCTGATTTGTGGTGCTGGGTATTTAAGTACGCAGTTTAATAAGCTAACCAGTTGGTTGTGATGAAGTCATGAGATATTTAGGAGGCTGTACTTCTGTTTAGTTCTTTAATGAACCCTTTCACTAGCAAGATTAGTGACCAGCAAGGAATGAAAATTAAGGCACACGTGACTTAAAAATAATGAATTGGCTATTGTGAGTGGGGAAGGAGAGAAAAATGGGATATTCTTTTCCTTACTTTTCTTAGTGCTAGAACAGTCTGAGATGGCTGCTGTGTCTGAAGTTCCTTCCCATACACTTTTTCCCATTCTATTATTTAATATTTAGCATGTATTATTTTTCTAATTAGCTTTAGAGTATTGGAATTCTAATTTGTGGTTTATAGGGGAATGTATTTCTCCCTTTCTAACATTTTCTAGTGTATAAGCACAAGTCTCAGGAACCATGAGAACACATTATTTTTCTCATATGTTCATTTTTTTTTTGAGTCAGAGACTCACTCTGTCAGGCTAGAATACAGTGTATGATCAGAGCTTACTCAACTTCAACCTCCTGGGCTGAGGTGATACTTCTGCCTCAGTCTCCAGAGTGGCAGGGACAACAGAAGCACACCACCACAACGGGCTAGTATTTTTGATTTTTTAAAGAGATGAAGTTGCTCAGGCTGGTCTCAAACTCCTGGGCTCAAGTGAGCCTTCCACCTTGGCCTTTCAAAGTGCTTCAAAGTGCTGGTATTACAAGTGTGAGCCACCATACCCAGGTTTTTCTGAAGGAATTGCAGTGGTTGGATTCGTCAGCATATCCCAGGACCTAATTGATTTTGAACGCTGTCCTTTTGTGTGCTCCTTGGCTTGCTCAGGAAGCTCCTCCTCATACACTTGTGAGAAAATGGCAGGCAGATTGAACAAGGCAAGAAATACTGGATACTCACTCGTTTCTTGGAAAAAGAAGGAGAAAGAAAGAGTGGGCACTGTCCTGCCAAGCAGTGGTGTTGTGAACACAACAACCCAACAAGATAAGGATCATTACCCCCATTTTACTGAACGAGGCCCTGTTGGCTTGAGCAGTGCTATTAATTTGCCCAAAAGCAAAAGTTGAATGGGCAGCCTGGCCCCAGAAAGTGTTCTTTCCAGTTCACCACACAGTAGAGCAAGGAGGCAGAAACAGAGCAGGAAATGTACATGCTTGGAGACAGACCCACAGAAAATGGGGGAAGCAAGTCGCCTAACGAGGCCATATTAAATTGTACTATGCTTATCAAATGTCCTTCACATAGACTTTGAAAGGTCAGTTCTACCACTGGCAAAAAAAAAAAGAAAAAAAGGAAGCCCTCTGGGAAACTAGAGAGTTAAGTGAAATTCAATTTAGGAACTGAGTTATCCTACTCCAAATTTACTTGGCTCAGTTGGAATTCTTAATACATGAAAGGACTACAAGAAATTTAACACTGATGAAATTAAAGGCTAGGAAAACGAAGTGAATATTCATCTGCAGACTAGCTTAACGAAGCAGAAGACAAACATTTTAAAAACAGGAAGAAAAAAAAATGCTTTATCAGCTGCCATGCAAATAGACAATTGATTTCCTGCTGCAAACTTACCCCTGACCAGGTTCTTCACATACACATGACCACAAACTTGAAAATCTAGATTGCAAGGGTACCTCAGAACAGGGGTCCCCAGTCACCAGGCCATGGACTGATACCAATCCATGGTCTGTTAGGAAACAGGCTGCACAGAAGGACATGAGCGGCAGGGGAGCAAACAAAGCTTCATCCGTATTTGCAGCCAATTCCCATCACTTGCATTACCGCTTGAGCTCCACCTTCTGTGAGATCAGTGGCGGTATTAGATTCTCATAGAAGCAGGAATGCTATTGTGAACTGCACACACGAGAGATTTAGGTTGCCAGCTCCTTATGAGAATCTAATGTCTGAGAATCTGAGGTGGAGCTGAGGCGGTGATGCTAGTGCTGGGGAGAGGCTGCAAACACAGATTAACATGAGCAGTGAGGTTGGACTGCACATCCCTCCAATCCATGGAATAATTGTTCTCCACGAAACTGGTCCCTGATGCCAAAGAGGTTGGGGGCCACTACCTTTGAATCTAAGGCTCAGAACATTAAACATGATTCAATCTGTACAAATAAATTAAATTTAAAAATGGTTCAAGAATGGCTGGGTGTGGTGGCTCATGCCTGCAATTCCAGTACTGGTAGGCAGAGGTAAATGAATCCTCTGAGCCCAAGGATTCAAGATCAGCCTGGGCAACTTGGTGAGACCTTGTCTACAATAAATCAAAAAGTAAGTAGGCATAGCGGTTGAGCCCAACAGGTCGAGGTTGCGGTGGCCGTGATCATGCCACTGCACTCCAGCCTGGGTGCAGAGTGTGATTCTGACTCCAAAAAAAAAAAAATTCAAGACTAGATTTACTGCAGGTAACATCAGAGTATTCACTCAAATGAAAGGAATGAAAGTCAAATGCGTCAAAGAAATGCAAATGAAATGTTTCTGAGTCCCAGTATACAAAGTGCATTAAAAATATTCATGCATCTCCAACATTCTGTTGATAGAACTGGCAGGAGAGCTTATATGTTAGGATTTACAAAATCAGTGTAGTGGCCAGGCTTGGTGGCTCAGCCTGTAATCCTGCGCTTTGGGAGGCCAAGGTGAGTGAATTGCCTGAGCCCGCAGGTTCAAGAACCACCTGGGCAACTTGGCGAGACCTCATCTTTACAATAAAAAAAATTAGCCGGGTGTGGTAGCGCGTGCCTGTAGTTCCAGCTACTTGGAAGGCTGAGGCAGAAGGATCGCCGAAGCCCAGCAGGTCGAGGCTGCAGTGGCCAGGAGTGACCACTGCACTCCGGTCTGGGCGACTAAGTGAGACTCCAACTCAAAAAAAAAAAAAATCAGTGTAACAAAAAAATGAAGGACTAAAGCCCAGCCCTTTCCACAAAAAGCAACACAAACATAAATCAGGGGAATTGAGACGTTCTCCTCCTTGCCAGTCTTCAAAAGGCGAACTAATGCCTGGGAAAGTGCTCAAGTGTTTGGAAGAATGCCAGCTATGCTCTGTGCTCTGGCCTTTAAAAAGACTAGGCAGAAAGTAATGTATTGATCCAATATTTCTCATTTAAAAAAAAGACCTTTAAACTTTTAATCCATTCACTGAGTTCTGATAAGTTCTTTTTCTTTTTTTGGCCACAACACTAATCTACATGTAATTATCCTTTAAAAAAAAAAGTTATTCTGCTTATTTCTTAAGGTCCCTGAGTTAACCAAGAGACACAGCAGAGTGCTAATCTTGATCAACAAAGCTGACTATGAAAAAAAAAAAAACATGGTTTTCTCTCTGCCTGGGTTACGAGGCTCATTCACATTCCAAACAGAAATTCCTCTCCAATGCACTTCCTGACTTCCTGCCAACAGCTACAGCCTCGAGGGTCCCTCTTGTCCCAGCCTTTACATTTTATGTGAGCAATTTCAGCTGTGACATCCCTGGTTTAAAGAAAATCAAAACAATTTCTTACTAGGAAACTATCAATTCTAAGTTCTAGTGGTACAAATAAAAAAACATAAGATGCCAGCAAAAGGTTCTTCCGCTGCTTGCCTAGAAAGCAGAGACTAGTTGGTGGTTGTTATTAATGAACTGTCTTCAGAAGACCTTAACCCTTGCAGGTCATCTTTGCCCCACACAGTTGAGGAATGCTGTAAGGAGTCAAGGTCCTGACCATTTTTGCCATATCCAGTACCACTTACTTAATACTTTTTTTTTTTGAGTCGGAGTCTCACTGTCACCCATGCTGGAGTGCCGTGGTTCACTCATGACGACCACAGCCTCGACCTGCTGGGCTTAGGCAATCCTTCTGCCTCAGCCATCCAAGTAGCTGGAACCACAGGCAGTGCCACCATGCCCAGCTAATTTTTTTGATTTATTGTAGAGATGAGATCTCACCATGTTGCTCAGTCTGGTATTGAACTCCTGAGCTCAGGCAATCCTCTTGCCTCTGCCTCCCAAAGTGCTGGGATTACAGGCTTGAGGTGCTGGTCCAGCTAATACTTTTCTTTAAAACATGTGACATGTTCAATGTTGCACACTTACATACATGATTTTTCCAAGATGCCTCAAAATAAGTATACTCTTCTTAAAATAAAAGTGCTTGTTTATCACTAGGAGTATCGTACTGCTCTCTGGGAAGCATGGACTAAGGAATGACCAATGTAAAACTTAGCTTTAACAAAAGACACCTATATAATCCTCACAGGACCAGATAATTTCCCTGCTCCAGTGGAAAGCTTAAGGAAGCTATTCTCCCTACTTGCCTAAGTTAGGAAGTTAGAAATGGAAAGCTAAAGTTTGTTTATGCTCAGATCCTTATCAAGAGCACTTGAGTATCTCAATTTACAGATCATGTGTTCTGGATTGTTGTCAGGGTCTTTAAATTTATGAGTCCATTAACTCTGAGAGTAGAGCAACATTTACTAGCTTCTAAACAGAATGCCTACAAACAACTAGAATTGTTATCAGATGACTGACTTTTTTCCATAATCAAGGAAAACAAGCAATTCTATTATTAAGTTTGTAGCTTATAAAACAAACGAATTTTATGTATCATTTAGCCAAATACTTGATTTCTGTTTCATCAATAAAATGGGGATAATCGCATCTACAATTCATGGGACTATCATGAGGGGCAAGTTAATACACACAAAGTGCAAGTTAATGTTCATTACTATTTGAAAGTAGTTCCTTGCTATTAAGTTAAAAAAAAAAACAACCCATTCTTCTAACAATGATACTCTCCGTTCTAGAACGCAAAAGTTACCATACAGAACCGAATTGAGGCAATTACTTGAAGTGTATTCTTTAAAGCCGTCTTCTCCCAGTTCCAGAATCATCCGCTGTTTCCACCTCTCCAGGTAGAAAATCTGTTGTTTTGTCATGGTCTCCTGGAGGACCCGGGTCACGCTGGGGATCACACCTTTTTGCAAAGGGATTTTCAAAGGAACGGAAGGATCACTCTCATTCGGGGCAGCCCTCTTCACAGGATTGAAGATGGGAAACCAGTTGCGCAGAACTCTGTCTTCTTTTTCTTGCTCTGGGGGCTTCTGCTTGCTCACGGGCCCATAGAGCAAGTCATCTTCCTCAAACAGCGACTCTGGGGTATGTGCGGAGCCTCGTGGGGTATGTGACGGGCCTCGGGACAAGACAGATCGCACCAAACTGGAATATTTTTCCTGGTCCACTTCTTCGTACGGGTTCACTTTTTTCTTCCGGCCACATGAATAAGGCGAAGTCGAGAAATCCATCAGGGAGGCGGATCCCACAGAAAAGCTCTGGGAACTTCGGAGCAACTTGCAGCCGGCCTGGAAAGCCTTCATCTTCAGATTATTTTTTCACTTCTCTCTGGTCTATCTGCAGGGTTGGGGGCCTTTTTCGTCTTTGTATTCCTATGAAAGAGAAATGTCAACGTGCATCAGTAAACTAATCCATCAACTTTTTTTTTTTAATTGGAGTCTCACTCCGTCGCCCAGACTGGAGTTCATTGGCACGCTCCGGGCCACTGCAGCCTCAATCTGCTGGGCTCCGGCGATCCTTCCGCCTCAGCCTTCCAAGTAGCCGGAACTAAAGGCGCCCACTACCACGATCGGCTAATTTTTGATTTATTGTAGAGACCAGGTCTCGCCAAGTTGCCCGGGTGGGTCTCGAACCCGCAGGCTCAGGCAATCCACTCGCCTCGGCCTCCTAAAAGTGCTGGAATTACAGGCTGTGCCACCGAGCCCGGCTAACCCATCAACTTTTTAACCATGTTTGGGCAAAGTCCCCAAGACTCTCACCGAGATCAGAAGGCCCAGCACTTTTTTTTTTTTTGAGTGGAGTCTCGCTCTGTCGCCCAGGCAGGAGTGCAGTGGCACGCTCACGGCTCACCGCAGTCTCGACCTCCTGGGCTCAGGCGGTCCTCCCCTTCAGCCTCCCGAGTAGCGCGTGACCCAACGCGCCCTGCCCCTGCACTTAGACGCCCAACAGTAGACAGCTTGGGGCAAGACGTCCTCGGTCCTGAGTCCGATGACGTGCGCCGCCCGAGGAGGGAGAGGTGCGAGAGGCGCAGAGAAACGGAAAGATGAAGCCCGTCGCCTGTCGGCCACAACAGTCACAGACAACGCGCGCCCTAACACGGGGGCGATTGCGACCCCGTTTTACAGGCGTGGAAAGTCGAGCTTCCGAAAAAGTCACGTCCTATGTCGCAGGTCCGGGCGGGACCCACCGTCGCGATCCCCGGGCTGCCGCTCCCCGCTGCGCCCAGGATATGGACCCCGGTGTGGGGATAGGGCGGCTGTGGCCTCTCGGGCGGGAGTTTGGATCAGGGAAAAGGCGGCTTACGCCGAAGCCCACCGGCGGCAGGGGTCGGTACCTTGGAAGCCTGCACGCTTCGCACAGCTCCCGGGACGCGCACACCCTCTGGCGACCCGTACTTTCATCGGTCCCGCGCTTTTGTCGCGGGTAAGGATCAGCCTAAGACAAGGCGGTTCCGGCATGCCCCGCGACGCTCACGCCCCATCCCGAAGCTCTCGTTCGCCACGCGCGGCGGTCCATCCGTCGGAGGTCCCGCCCCTCAGGCGGAAGCGCGGGCTCCTCCAAATCTCGCTCTTTTGTGCTCGCGAGATCTCGTGACGTCACCGCCGTCCGCCATCTTGAACGCGGGCTAAGCAATAAATGCTCCCCACACTGAACCGCGGTCTTTCTCGAGACGCACCTCGCTGGGAGAGTGTCCGCAGCTCTGCGTTCGCGTCACGGTCCTGCGGTCGGCGGTCTCGGCGCGGTGCGGAACAAGGGTAGGCACCGCGTTGCGTTTTTGCCCGGCTTCAAGATGGACGGCAGCGGGGACGGGGAGGCCGCCATGCGGGAGCACGTGGCGTCCTGCTCGCCTGCTCCCGGGGCTGCTGGGATGGTGGCGGAGTCCGAAGGCCTCCCGCGCCATCGGGCAGGGAGGCTCGCGGAGGCGGGGCCGTGGCCGCCCTGAGCGCTTCCCCGGCGGCGGCCCAGCCTCTTCTTTCCTCGCACAGCCAGGCGGCCCCTGCTCGAGTCCCGCGTCGCCATGGCCGCGGTTCCCGAGTTGCTGCAGCAGCAGGAGGAGGACCGCAGCAAGGTGAGGCCCTGCCCGCCTCCGAGGCGGGACCCCGCCGAGCCCCCGGGCCCTGCAGTCTGTCCCCCGTCCTCCTCCGGGCTCTGGCCCTCCCCGACGCGGGAAGCTCCCGCGGGTGTTAGCAACTCCCGCCCGTCTCCGGCTGACCCTGGAGACCCCAGATCTTCCTAAGACGTTCTTTGGCTTTGTGGTGACTGGTAGGTGCAAGTGACATAGCGACGAGTAACAAACCTCGGGAGTTGGTTTTGTTGCCTCCAAACTGACCCGCATGTCCCTTTGAGAAACGGTCTTTTTGGCCCAAATCGCTAGGGGAAGCTCCATCAAGTGTCGCTTACTACTTAATGAACGCTAAACGGGTCGTGGTGGGAGTCGTGTAATTTTTCGTCGGTGTTCAAATACTTGAAGTCGGCTTTTATTCTCACTTCTTGCCTGTGGATGTGAATCGTCCCCAGGCCGCGCGGGATTCTTCCTTCGCTACGCGAGGTTACTTTGAGTAGATTCAGAGACAAACCCCCACTCTTGACCGGTCCTTTAAATTGGAGTCTGGCTAGTTTTGCCATACAGTTGATGAGCCTCAGTCTCCAGCACAGAATCGTCCACATAAAGGTTTTTCTTATAGAAAGATGAAAACCTAAGAATGCAGGTCTCTAAAATAGGAGTAATTCGGAGCCATCTTAGAGTCTTATATCTCTTTAGAAGTCCGAGTCACCTCGATAAGAAACTTTTCACCTGGTAATTAAGTACGAAGCTCCAGAGCTGCTGGGTAGTCCCAACAAGGGCATCGTCTTGTTGGCTGTTGAAGTGGAGCTTTGTCCGTAGCGTCTTGGTTGGGGTGCTTCTTTGAAAATTGAAAAAAGTTCATTTTTACTGAAACTGAGAGTGGGAACTTGAGACTGATTCTTTCTGCAGTTTTCTCCCTAAAGTGTAGATAGATCTTTTGATAGCAGTTTGTTTTTTCTTGTTTTTCTTTTAGCTTTCTTGATCGTGAAAGGACTTGATGTCCTCAGCCCTCCTCCTCACTAGTAACTGTATGCTGCATCTGGTTTTTAAAATGATTTCCCATTACCCTGTTACTCCAGCAAAATTGGAGGATTATGAAGGCTTTTTCTTGCCTCTCCTGGTCTTAGTGGCAGCAGGAACTTTGTCCAAACGCATAGTGAAGAGGATTGTGTAGCATTATTTTTTTTCTGGCTTTTTAAGTTACAGGAATAAGATAATACAACTAAATAAAACATTGCCCTAACAGGTGACTTCATTTGTTTCCTGATTTCTGCTGATGCTAGTATTTTGCTGTGGTGGATCAGATCTAGATGGTTCATTCTACAGTTAACCAAAAGGGAGTTTGTGTCAAGGGAGAAATAATGGTGGGAGGCCAAGAGTCAACTGAAATATTTCACATTTTTACTTAATGGAATGTGGATAAAGACCCGCTAGTAGGTAGGGAACATAATTGATTCGGGGGGGGGATGGGGTGGGGGGTGGTTTGAAGGCTAGTACAATGTTCACCTGAGCTAGTTCAGCAGAAGGGAAGAGTACAACAAGCTGTCTGGTGGCTGCATGCTTCCATTTTTGCCATCCTCTAGCAGAAAGTGGAATTCGGGGGAAGAGTTGCAGGGCAGTTTAGTGCTTAACTGGCCCTCTCCTGATGTATAGGATGTACTGTGTTTTGTTTTTTTGTTTTTGTTTTTTTTCAGTTGGAGTCTCACTCTCACCCAGGCTGGAGTGTAGTGACACACTCACAGCCCCTGCATCCTCCACCGGCTGGGCTCAGGTGTTCTGCCTCAGCCTTCCTAGTAGTTGGAACTACACAGGCATGCACCACCGTGTTTGGTGGCTTTAAAAGAAAAAAAAAGACATTTAAACAATAACTTTAGTTCTTGTTTTTAGAAACTATAGAATGTACATGATCTGGAAATGAGAGGAACCACACAGGCATGCACCACCATGTCTGGTCGCTTTAAAAAAAAAAAAAAAGACATTTAAACAATAACTTTAGTTCTTGTTCTTAGAAACTATAGAATGTACATGATCTGGAAATGAGAGGAACCACACAGGCATGCACCACCATGTCTGGTCGCTTTAAAAAAAAAAAAAGACATTTAAACAATAACTTTAGTTCTTGTTCTTAGAAACTGTAGAATATACATGATCTGGAAATGAGACCGTACCAAACAATGGCAAAAGAATTGTCCGTGCTACTCTTTTGCCTGGTCACTCAGAAATGTAATGTTGTTGCTTGTCGCCTCACATTTTTATCCATGTATTCACCATAGTCTTCTTTCCCTTCCACATAAATTTGCGACTCTTTTTTCCACATACTGACTTGCCACATCTCTGAGGCCTGGCGGTAATACTGGTATTCTGTGCCATGTTGTCTTGGGTTGACTGACGTCACCTATTTGATAAACTTCACTGTCTCCTGATCGCCACATCTCATTTGTTGCTAGAAAAGAGTGTGACTGGATTTTTTTCATTCCACCTGTCTCATGACAGAGTCCTGACCCACTCAGCCAAGTAACTACACAATTCAGGAATCTTTTGAGAACCAAACTGCTAGCTGTTCAGGCTCATATCTTATAAACTGATAACGTACCTGTAACACAGGTCTTTGAAACATGGTTTTTGTTTTCTTTCTTACGGTCTAATCTTTAGAATCTTCCTGACTCTATACCTCGTGTCTGATTTTTTGATTTACTGTAGAGATGAGGTCTTGCCATTTTACTCAGGCTGGTCTCAAACCCCTGAACTCAGATAATCTCACCTCGGCCTCTCCAAAGTGCTGTGATTACAGGCATAGCCACCACAGTCGGCCTGATTTGGAAAACTAGGGTTTTGCAAAGTCTAACTCCTGAAAACCAGAATCGACTAGTGCTCTGTTAGGTCTCGTTGTGTGGTACCTAATAAAATAGTACTTTCCTCAGACATTTGGAATTCTGAAGAAGAGCTTGGGATTTCTGCACTGTGATGGTTAATGAGCTGGAGTGTGTGGAGTACATGGGGAAAAAAAGCCTTGCAAGGGGTTTGAAGCCTGTTCTGTTTCCCGGAGCTTCCCCACCTTTAACTATGGGTTCCCTTCCTTGACTGTAGGGTTCTCCTTCCTTGACTGTAGCAACTTGGCCTCTTTTTTTTTTTTTTGAGTTGGACTCTCATTCTACTAGGCTAGAGTGCAGTAGCCCAATCACAGCTCACCACAGCCTCAGTTTCTTGGGCTCAGGCAATCCTGCCTCAGTTTCCGTGGCTAGGACTATAGCTATGTGCCACCAACCCTGGCTAAGTTTTGAATTTTTTTTTTTTGTAGAGAAGAGGTCTCAATATGTTGCTGAGGCTGGTCTCAAGCGATCCTCCCGCCTTGGCCTTCCAAAATGGTGGGATTACAGGCGTGAGAACCACTGTGCCCAGCCAGTAGTTTAAAACTTAAATTTCTTAAGACTTAACTTTTACTGGTTGGTTACATGGACTTTGGTGGGTGGAGTCTGTCCTCATGGCCAGTCTTTAATCTTTATAGTATAAATGCTGCTGCTCTGGTTTGCAGGTAAGTTTTGTGGGTTTTTTTTTTATTTAAACCTGGTGTAGAAGCTGCTTCTGGGGTAGTTTTACTGCTCTTCATCAGCTTGGATAGAGTCTTGCAATTTGTTAGTATAGGAACAATCTTATACTCTGACTAGTATCCTAAGTCCAAACTCATCATATTTTGTGAACTGAAGCTTTATGCTACACTCACCACTTTTTTTTTTGAGTTGGAGTCTCACTCACCCAGGTTGGAGTGCAGTGGCACACTCACGGCCACCCTAGCATCCACCTGCTGGGCGCCAACAATCCTTCCATCTCAGCCTTCCAAGTAGTCAGAACTACAGGCACGCATTACCATGCCCAGCTAATTTTTGGTTTATTGTAGAGACAAGGTCTTGCCAAGTTGCCCGGATTGGTCTCTTAATCTGTGGGCTCAGGCAGTCTACTCACCTTGGCTTCCCAGAGTGCTGGTATTACAGGCTGAGTCACTGAGCCCGGCCAACACTCACCACTTTTATTCTTTTTTAAATGTAGGAACTGTGACATCAGAGCTGCACATGCTTTAGTTTAGGATCAGTAACTTGCACATAGTGTCTTAAAGTTCCCACTTGTGACTACTGTAACGTGATAACATTTTTTTGACCATAAGTGGAAATAGCCAAAAGACTGTAAGAGTTTTCTAGGCTTTACATGTGAGATCTAAATTCTCAGACCTAGTAATTGACCAACATCTAATTTGGAGCTTTAGTTTAAGACAGGATTTCTCATTCTGAGCACTGTTGACATTTTGGACCTGATAATTTTTTGTTGGGGATTGTCCTGTGTGTTGTAGGATGTTAGGCAACATTCCTGGCATCTGTTAGGACACAGCCGCTTCCTTTCTGGTGGCGATAGTCAAAAATATCTGTAAATATTGGGTAAAATTGCCTGTTAAACAGTCCCTGATTTAAACTGACCTTTTTTTTCTTTTTAGAGACAGGGTCTTGCTCTGTTACCCAGTTGGGGTGCAGTGGTGTGACCATAGTTCATTGCTGCTTCAAACACCTGGGCTGTAGCTGTCCTTCCGCTTCAGCCTCCCAAGTAGCTAGGACTAAAGGTGTGTGCCACAGTACCTATGAGGCTTCTAACTAGCTCAAGCAATCCTTCTGCCTTGGCCTCCCAAAGTGTTGGAATTACAGGCATGAGCTATTATGCCCAGCCGTAAACTGGCTTTCTAAATTGGTGTGTTATGGGGGGGAATCAAGCTGTGCTGCAGAAGCTAGTCTTAGGCTGCCAGTTGCAGGTTTTTTCCAAGATTTCTATAATTAGTCTTGCCTAAGGAAATAACAAGCCACATAAAACTTCAAAACTTGCCAAAAGGTAGTACAGGATGGTTTTCTTCAGCAGGTTCTGGGTACTCTAGGGTTACAGAGGACAACTGTGTTTACTCTGAGAGAGGTGCAGGCTTTGGACATTGGAAACCTGAGGTTCCTGTGCAATGCGTAGTGGGCCAGATTTTAAGCTCACTGAGAAATATGTATGTAGTGTGGAACTTGATTTAAGGTACTACTGTTTAAACATCTTCAGTATTCATGATCAGAGCCCTTGTTGCCCAAGCACATGAGGTGAGAACAGTTCTGTAGGTTGGCACCCTAAGTATTTCGAATAGCCAGTGATCAAAAATGTGTGCAATGAAGTTAGTAGTAAGTTGAGAGGTTTCTCTGCATGAGCTGACTTTGCAAAAGACTTCTTCACCATCAATATCTATTTATTTTCCTATTGACCATTGAGGAACTCTGCAGGAGAACTGTCTCTCCTAAAAGAGGGACGTGGTATTTACCAAGCTTGACACCTCAAAGGCAAACCATAATATACAGAGGAGTAAGTTGCAGTTTGAGGGGCAGAAGATGAGGCTGAATTTGGTGTGGAAACGGGCTTCTTGGCTTGACTCGTCCCCTTTTCACATATTGGCATAACTTCTCCAGGCACCTCTGTGTGGCCTGAAGAGAAGAGTCATTTTCTAAAAAGGACTACTTACATTAACTTATATGCATTTTCTTTCTGTCTGTCTTTATTTTTTTTTTTTGAGTTGGAGTCTCACTCAGTCGCCCAGACTGGAGTACAGTGGCCGCTCCCGACCACCGCTGCCTCGCCTGCTGGGCTCTGGCGATCCTTCCACCTCAGCCTTCCAAGTAGCTGGAACTACAGGCACGCACTACCACACCCGGCTAATTTTTTATTTATTGTAGAGATGAGGTCTTGCCAAGTTGTCCAAGCGGGTCTCGAACTCATGGACTCAGGCAATCCACTCACCTCGGCCTCCCAAAGCGCTGGGATTACAGGCTGAGCCACCAAACCCAGCCATACTTATATGCATTTTCTACCTGAAAAGTTCACTGTTAACAAAGCACCACTCAAGGCCAGGCGCAGTGGCTCAAGCCCATAATCCCAGCACTTTGAGAGGGAGGCCTAGGCGAGAGGACTGCCTGAGCTCAGGAGTTCAAGACCAGCCCGAATGACTTGGCAAGTCTCTACAATAAATCAGAAATTAGCTGGGCATGGTGCTGTGTGCCTGTAGTTCCAGCTAGTTGTAAGACTGAGGCAGAAGGATCATCTGAGCCCAGCAGATTGAGTCTGTGGTGACTGTGAGAGTGCTGCTGCACTCTAGCCTGGGCAACAGTGAAACTCGGACTCGGGGGAAAAAAAACAAGCACAACTCAACATTCTAGTTATGGTGAATGGTACAGAGTAGAAATGCAAATGACTCCAGGTTCAGGACTTTTTTATTGATCTCAGAGCACTACAAAACTGAGACCTAGTACTGATGGGGGTACTAGGAAGCTACTGGAATTTTTTTTTTGTGGAGACAGCATGTCTTGCTCAAAGCGACCCACCACCTCAACCTGTTGGGTATGCAGATGACTTGAGTATAGGAATATTTATAACTGAACAATTTGGGAAATTTACTGTACCTCAGACTTGAGGAAAAGAAGTGTCCAGCCATATAGCCTACTCTCCATGCTGCTATTTGTCTTGAACTAAGAAGACCAAGTAAGTGTGAGTTCAAACAGCTCTACTTTGTTGCGGAATCCTCTTAGTGGTGAAGACCTTTTTTTGTTCTCAAACTTAAATCCATTTCATCTGGGCTGATCATAGCCTATAAAGGGCAGGCAGTGCATGTTCTTACATACCCTCATCCATGTGCCCACATACATAATGTCAGCTTCTTGTGGGAGAGAGCCTTGGTGGAATTGGGTGGTGGGTAAAGGGCTTTAGCTCTGAATGAAGGGGTTTAGTGTCGGTGTTCTCTATTTATTGGAGCTGCTTCCTCTGTTTAGCAGTTGTGTGGATTCCCAAAAGGATTTCTGTGCTAGGAGATCTTAACAGATGATGTAGTTCAACCCTTTTCTTTTGAATTCATGTTAAAGTAACTTTGGTGTCTAGTAAGTAGATGAAGTTTTCTCTTGACGTGAATTAGTTATTTCAGGCAGTATTTCAGCTGTTTCTCTGGTTCCGTGTTGGGGTTTCACTGGTGTGTGGGCTTTTGCAGCCTCGTGAAATGATGATTTAGTTTATCCATTCGCTGAGTGCGCTGCACTGACCTCCTTCCAGGCCTTAGTTCCTGTTCTAGGAACTCCAGGCTGCGTAGCCTCCAAATGCCCTGCTGTCTGCAGTGTTCTACTGCTGACGGCTGGGTGTTTCTAGACTACTGGTGAGGCTGGTTGGTGTCAGCAGGGATGGGTCCCTCAGGTACCATCTCACAAAGATGAGTGGTGAAAATCTGATCACTTGCTGCAGCCCTTTATCTAGTTTTTATTAAGCTGGTGCCTGAGTAACTTTCACAGCTGTTACCTGAGTAGGCTGATATTCTAGAAGTCCTTAGTTCTATTGTCCTGAGGACTGAGATATTGGAGGCCTGAATGAATTACAGGAAGGGTAGAACCAGTCAGTGGGGAGAGGGTGAGAGCAAATACCTGTAAAAAGGCAGGGTTAATATCTTGTGTATAGTTGATTCTTTTGTTTTTTTACAGACCAGTGTCATGAAAAGCTGAGATTGAGTGTCGATTGTAGGTTTTTGGTTATCTTCAAGATGGAAGAACACAGTAATGATTCAGAGTAGCAGTACTTGAACCTAAAATTGGGGGTTGGGGAAGGGTGTGCTGTTAGAATTTTTTATTTTTATTATATAAGAGATGAGTCTCTGTCACCCAGACTGGCATACAACGCTGCGACCATAGCACACTGCAGCCTTGAACTCCTGGGCTTTGGCGATTCTCACACCCCGAGTAGCTGGAATTACAGGTGCACACTAGCGTGGCTAATTTTTTTTGGGGGGGGGCGTTCTTATTCTGTCACTCAGGCTAGATTGCAGTGGCACCATTATGACTCCCGTAACCTTGACCCTTGGGCTCAAGTGACCCTGCCTCAGCCTCCAGAGTGAGTGTGCATCACCATGCACAGCTAATATTTTAATTTTTATCTTCATTATTTTGTAGAGATGACATCTCCCTGTGCTGTCCAGTACTTTTTTTCTGTGAAAATAGTAACAAAGTCATATATATATATACACATGTATGTGTGTGTATAGTATGTACCACGTGGATCTTTCATGTTTGCAGGAATTAGTGCAAGTCTAGAACATGGCAAGACGGTTTTGAATTTTTTTATTTTTTTTGTTTGCGTGTCACTTTGTTGCCCAGGCTGGAGGGCAGTGGCATGCTCCTGGCCACCACAGTCTTGGTCTGCTGGACTCAGGCGATCTTTCTGCTTCGGTCTTCCAAGTAGCTAGAACTACAGTTACGTGCTACCACACCCGGCTAATTTTTTGATTTATTGTAGAGATGAGGTCTCACCAAGT
>NW_007248455.1:389778-418987 GCF_000164805.1 Carlito syrichta
CCAAGTTGCCCAGGCTGGTCTGGAACCTGTGGGCTCAGGCAATCCTCTCACCTCAGCCTCCCAAAGTGCTGGGATTATAGGCGTGAGCCACCGTGCCAGGCCAGTTTTGGATTTTATTTAATCACTGATGGGGTGTTGGACTAGGCAACGTGTGAATGCCTTTCCAGCTGAAATACTCCTGGCTTCCTGTCAATCAGTGAAAACATCCAGGAAGCAGGCTTTTGGGCTCCATGCTGCAAATAGACCATCCTTGGATGGTTTGGCCTGCTGGCCTTCTCCTGAACAGAGGTCTTAGTTCCTTAGGCAGTAGAATAAAGGACCACAGCCAACTCAAAAGACACCATAGTGTGTGCTGCATGTTTCTTCTGCTTTGGGAGTGGAAAATAGAAGGTCATTTAAATATTTACAAGTAGTCTTTCTATATCTTAAATTGTGACATTCAAATGAATATAGGAGCAAGCATTGTATGTTGTATAAAACACAGGTATATAAAACTAACTCGATTTCAAATAGCTTTCAGCAAACCCCCATTCTAGCAGATATGAGTGACAACAGTTTATTTTCTCCTGTGTCTTTTTTTTTTTTTTTTGAGTTGGAGTCTCACTCTGTCGCCCAGACTGGAGTGCAGTGGCCGCTCCTGGCCACCGCAGCCTCGCCCGCTAGGCTCCAGCGATCCTTCTAGCTCAGCCTTCCGAGAAGCCGGAATTACAAGCAGGCGCAACCATGCCCGGCTGATTTTTTGATTTATTGTAGAGATGAAGTCTCGCTGCCCAGGCGGGTCTCGAACCCGCGGGCTCAGGCAATCCACTCACCTCAGCCTCCCAAAGGCGCGGGATTACAGGCTGAGCCACCGAGCCCGGCTTCCTGTGTCTTTTCAATTTGTCTGTACAGCAGTAGTCTAAACCAGGCTCTGCAGGCACCATAACAGTTTATTATTTATTGTACTTCTGTATGCATTTTCTGTTCCTCCTGTGCGTTCTGAACTTCAGAATCTTGCCTTTTGTGTTGTCCAGTCACATAGATCACTTTGCCATCTGTGAGCCATTAAACCTTTTGAAGAGGGGGCTTTGCTGGTGGTATCACAAGACTGTGCCACTGTGAATCACTAGTGAGGACTGGACCAAAAGTGAGGGTCTGAAGACTGCTCTGAGTGTTCCCAAGGTGGGGAGCTGAGAGCAGGTGAGGAAATGCCTGGGGATTCCTGAGCGATTGTTCTACTTTTAGGAAGTGCCTGGGCTCTCCTATCCAAAGTATGCAGTTATCTTAAAACAGATTTTAAAAATTGTTTCCTTGTGAAGCAGTGCTTGTTTGCCTTTTATTGTTTTGTAGAGAAGGGTCTCATTTGTTTCCTCGGCCTCAAGCAGTACTTCTGTCTTGGCCTGCTTGGATTTCAGGTGTGACCCACTGTGCCTGGCCTCCCTTTGTTTCTTCTTACTGCACGTGATGGTGGTTCTGTGAGATTGATCTTGTATGGAAGTATATTAGGAACTGAAACACCTATCTAAGGCCTAGGATATGTGGTGCGGTGGTTTCCAGGGAAATCAACAAAAGTCACTTTGAAACTTAAATTTCATTGTTTGAGAATAGCTATATTTACATATGATTTTCTTCCATCTGACACATTTATTCTAGGAAAAAGCAAAATAAATTTGATTTTCACAAGTGACAAGGAATCTGGAAAACGGGTAAAACTTTATATACCTATGATCTGACATGTCCAGGGTTGGACAAGGTTCTGATGCCATTCCAGGCACATTAACATCTGAAGTCTAAGTCATAGAATCAGTGTTGGCCAGCAGGGCTTAGCAGTACTCAGGGTGCTTCAAGGTAGGGGATGAGGGTGGGACAGAGGGGATAAGTGCCACCTACTCTATCCTGGATGGAGCCCGGTGGTTTATTTGACAAGCACTGTAGCATGGGACTGTGAGGTGTTGGTTTGTTAACTAAGCATGGAAAGGAATGCTGAGCTTTTAATCACACTTGTGGCTTCCGGAGTGAGGACACAAATGCTGACTTATAGGCTCGGGGCATTTCACAACTCTGAAGATAAACTGCTTCATCTTCTGGAGGGTAATGTTACGTGCTACACAATGTGAAGGCTTATTTACCTTATGACTAGGGATTATTGGGCCAGTACTCTGTCTTTTAGACAGTCTTTAGGCCCAGATGCAGATTGTTGTGTGTTGCCTGCTCATGTGGTGGTTAAGTCTGTTACGTAAAGTGGTTGGATTTTTGTTTGAATCCGTTACTAGAGTGAAATGTCCAGGCAAGATTGGCTGCTGGGGAGGCTGGCATGCTTGGTATCCTGCTATGGCTGTAGTCCTTCAAGGCCTCATGGTTTTATTTCTTTGATTCTTGTCACACTCTTTATTATGCCTCTATACTGTTGAGAGTAAGGGAAAAGAGAGTAAACCAGAAGTAAGTATTCAGTAGATCAGAAAGCAGCTAAAGCGGTGGGTCACGTTCATTGTAGCTGTAACTGGTATTCAGTAGATCAGAAAGCAGCTAAAGCGGTGGGTCACGTTCATTGTAGCTGTAACTGGTACTAGATGAACCCCATTTGTTTGATTACATCCCTCTTGGGTCCTCCCATCCTAATTCCAAGGTAGCCTGTGTGGAGTGCACAGACCAGCTGAGTTTGCTTGACTTGTAGTGAGCTAAGATACAAGTGGCAGCATGTTAAGTGGGGATGCTAGAAGCCAGGGTTTGTGACTTCAGCAAGTGGGAACTGAGGAACTGTGGCAGCCACCAGCTCTGGGAAGCACACCTTAGACCTGTCCTGTGAGCTTCCCCATCTCCACCAGTGTCCACTGCCACTTCTGAGCCTGGTCCTTATTACTCCTGTACATGGAGCTGCCTGACCCTGACAGATAAAAGATTGGTAGAATGGTCAGTATTTGCAATTGCATTTCAGTTTATAGTTTAAGGTATTCTTGAAGGCCATGTTTGCCCAGTGGTAACTTATCAGAAGGAAGGAAGCTTTTATCAGGAAATATGCCAGAGCTAGAGTTACAGTTGTGATAAAATGAAGTCTTTCTGACCTTGAGGCTTTATCTTTGTTTGCAGAGATCTCATAAATGGACATGTGAGAAATAAGCCAAACAAGCAAATATTTCATAGGCATCGTCAAGAATTCATTTGGAAGAAAAAATACTTAGGCTGAGATCTCAGGACCATTGTTGAGTATGTATTGTGATCTTACTAATAGCTGACAGATGTTAAAAATCAAGTCCTGGTGACAACTTATTTCTTGGAGGAAAGCCATTGCTATATCGCTGTTTCTCGTTTTCAGTATTTAAAATGTTTCCAGTCACAGTGCTCAAGGAAAGAGGGAAGTGTTGAAGTTTTTCTAAGATAACAAGAGGAAAATAATTACATGGTGAATATATTTAGTCTTTTCATAGCTGACTGGACCCGATTTTCCAGTTTGCGAGGGTAAATTCATCAATTCTTCGTCTTGAACTGGTTTTCATTTTAAGAGGGGGATCTACAGGGGAGTTTTCCATCACACCCCCTTCACTTCATCCACTTGGCATTTTCCTGGTAGCCTGGAGTTGGATGGCCTGTCTACAATGGGGAGATGTGGTGCTTACTCCATGAGCCCCCTCATGCCTGGTCGGGCTATCAGCTGGACCTCCAGTTGTCTGCTTTTTAATTTACTTTTTAAAAAATTTGGTAGGAAAACCAATTTAATAACCTTTCTCTAATAACCCAGTTCTTACTAGTACTGCCACTGTTATTACTTGTTTTTTAAAAAACAAAAAAAATTTTTTGACCGGTGAAAATGGAGTAGTAGAGTATTCTTTTTCTGAATTTCCAGCTTACAAAATCAGGTGACTTTGTTTTCAGGGCATTGCTCATACTTGTTGCTGTGGGTAGCCACAGTGGGGTTCTGATGAGGGCCTTCATTAGTTTCTGTGATTCACTCTTGTATAGATTCCTTAATTGTTAGAAGCAGTGACTACATGTTAACAGACTTATTACTCTTAGCTCTCCACCCAGGATTCTACTCCTCAGGACTGTCTGACATCTCCCCAGGTTTTCCTTTCACATGTCTGTGTGGTCTAGTTAATGCTGGTTGAATGTTGTTTGTACTTAGGCATTTTCATGAGAAGTTCATGATCTTTGTCCTGTGTAGTTTAGGATTTCTTGGTGTTTAATCAAGTATTTGGTTAAATGTGTTTCATGTAGACATAAAGTATGTGGTGTACACGACAGTGGAGCCAGCAGGTGCCTTGTTCAGATTACAGAAATGCTTTGGATACACCCCTGCAGTTCAAATGAACTTGGAGGTTTCTCAAAACTGACTTTGTAAACTGTAAGCTGCTTTACAATAACTACCTCCCATTTTTGAAAGGATAATTTTTAGGGCCAAATGAATTTTGAGACTAATACTTTAAAAATGTGTTTCAGCTGAGATCTGTGTCAGTGGACCTGAATATTGACCCCTCGCTTCAGATTGACATACCGGATGCACTAAGTGAGAGAGATAAGGTCAAATTTACAGTGCACACCAAGGTAAGTGACAGAATGGCTTTCACAATCTGAACAATGCTGGTCGTAGCCTTATTTTTTGCAGTGACCATGAGAAGAGATTCCCTAAGCTGAAATGGTTGCTGTTTATGGGGCCGTCCTAGTGCTAAGGAACACTTGTAGTCAATATCAGATAAACACTTCAGCACCCCGCCGTGGCAGAGCCCCAGGGCCGTGGGCATCATGGGCCTTGAGTGTGACTTGTGCTGTACCCCATGAGGAAGCACACCAGGCATAGTGATGCATCCGTAGCCAATCCCCTATACAGTACAAAATTCATCTTTTTTTTTCCTATAAGTCGGGTTTACTCTCTAGCGTAGGCTGGAGTACAGTTGCACAATCACAGCTCTCTGCAGCCCTACCTCTTGAGTTTATGTGATCCTCCCGCCTCAGACTTCAAGTAATTGGGATGGGCATGTGCCACCTTGCCTGGCTAATATTTCCCATTTTTGTAGAGACAGGGTCTCATGTTGCCTAGGTTTTGTATTTCTCATGAAAATGACTGCTTAAGCAGTCCCTCTTCCCTTGGCTTCCCAAAGTGAGATTATAGGCATGAGCCACTATGCCAAACCCATCTTTGTTTTTTGTCCAAAATAAATTTCTGTCTGTAGCTTGGTTTTTTCCTGTTTACTGAGTTGGGAAGGACATGTCCCACAGTGTTTTTAACGCCTAGGTGACTTGGTTAGCATAATCAGAGGCTCAGGAGAAAGTGGTGACATCATTTCTGCCCAAATTGACCTGATCAGAGTAGGTGAAATAAGCATTCACTGGAGCAGAAAACAAGCCAAGGCAATTTCCAGAACAGTGGTAAACTAGCTACATTATTTTACTTTTCTCTTTTTTTCATAAAGTTCAGACTTAAAGATAGAATTAGGGTAGGGTTGTCATTTAACTTTATGGAATTTTTTACTAGTAGATTATTGCTTCTTAGGTTGTAAGCTTCAGAGAGGTGGAGTTTTGTGAAAAGAATTCCTTAGTGATCAGGTTGAGTCTTGAGCTATGACTTGTGTAGTGGTGCTGGAGATTATGTATTACTGCTCTTGTTCTTTTTGTTTATTTGTCCCACCCTGCCCTTTCCTTACCTCCAGGGAAGACTGATCTTGTGGCCCTGCTTCTGTTCTTTACTGGATCTTATTGTGATACTGTATTATGCAGAATTTTCCCATCATGCAGCCCAGAAACCTAAACCACTTTATCTAAAAGTGGTGGTTACCAGTTAACTCTCCTTCTGTTCTTTACAGACCACACTGCCCACATTTCAGAGCCCAGAGTTTTCTGTTACAAGGCAACATGAAGACTTCGTGTGGCTACATGACACTCTTATCGAAACAACAGACTATGCTGGACTTATTGTGAGTACGTTTTTAGAAAATCAAATAATTAAGCTAGTTTTTTCTACCTTGTTTGTTTTGATTAAGGAGACTTTTACAACCATTTTTTGTAATGGATTGTGAAGTCTGATTTCATCTTCCTACCAGAGCAATTGCTAATTTCATTGTTGGTAAAGTCTCAAAATGTGAAGACTAGTGTTAAGCTGTGAAATGAAGCATGCAAGCTAGAGGGCAGACCAGTGAATGATTTTGGTCTTTTCTAACTTGAGGTATGGTTTTTCTCTGGCATCTTCATCCCAGTGTCAGTAGATTTCTAGGAAACATCAGTATTGGTAATATTGTGTGATGAGATTTCTCAAGTGCTCAAGGAATAAAGGAGGCAGTTTTCAGCCCTTGATAATTAATTCTTACTTGCAGAAAAATAGTTGATTTTAAAGGAGATTTAATGTGTCTTGTCCTATAAGGCAGACTGAAGAATCTGCCCAAGTGATGATTTCTTTTTTTTTGAATTGGAGTCTCACTCGTACCCAGGCTCTAGTGCAGTGGCACACTCACAGCTACTGAAACTCAACCTGCTGGGCTCAGGTGATCCTTCCACCTCAGCCTTCCAAGTAACTGGAACTACAATTGTGAACCTCTGGGCTCAGGCAGTCCTCGCCTCTGCCTCCCAAAGTGTTGAAATAACAGGCATGAGCCACTAAATGATTTCTTAAAAATTGAACAGAATTGGTGAAGCTTGTGTTTAGGAATCTTGATGGTTAAACACAGTATTTAGCACTGATTGTACTAGTTCTGAACTGGCATTGAAGCAGTATAGCCACTATTGTGTTCTACAGATTGTCTGTAATGGGTAAAGTGAACACATGATTTTGATAAAATAAGTGCCCAACTGTGAGGAGGGCACTTGTAAATGGCAGCAGGAGTAAGGTTGAGGGACTGCAGGACAGCTTCCAGAGTGGTTGTCTCCCAGGCTCTGGCAGGAGCTTGAGTGAGGCACCAACTAGAGCGTCGCTGCTGGGGCAAGAAGAAGCAGCTCATGAGCAACCTGCCTCTTGCAGATCCCGCCTGCTCCCACGAAGCCAGACTTTGATGGCCCCCGAGAGAAGATGCAGAAGCTGGGAGAGGGCGAAGGGTCTATGACCAAGGAGGAATTTGCCAAGATGAAGCAAGAACTGGAAGCGTGAGTGGGTTTTCTCGGTGGGCACTGTCTTTTGAGATAGAGTAGAAATGTCAGGAGAACCTGACCAGTGTTTTTCAAATAGAGCTGTTAGCCTAGTGCTGTTTTCCAGAACTACATTTCACAGCGTGTGAGAACTGGTCTTATGGTCTCTGTACTTCATGCATTGATTCCTTAGAGGCCATCAACACCGCTGGATAGATGAGTTGTTTTTCCCCTATGTAGAGCTTAGGGAGTGTTGGCTGGTATTGTGAAGAAACCGTAAGAGAACAGGGTCTTGCTCTGTCACCCAGGCAGGAATGCTGTGGTGTGATCATAGCTCTCTACAGCCTCATAGTGCTGGGCTCCTGCTTTGGCCTTCCAGAGCTCTGGGATTACAGGCATGAGCCACTGTGCCTGGCCCTGGCTAATTTAAAACAATTTATTTGGTAGAGGTAGGGTCTTAAGCATGTTGCCCAGACTGACTATTGTGTCTTTAGAAGTCATTTTTTAAGCTGCTTATAATGTATAAAGCTTTTTTATCTGAAGTTTGGTTATTAGAAGTATGAGAGAAACTAGATTGTGTGAATGCTGTTACAAAGAAGCATTCTGAGTAACCACCTAGATGACTTGAAAGGGGAAGTCCAGGTTTACAGGCAGCATATTTTAATCTGGTTTTAATTTAATTATTTCAAGCAAAACAGATTTTTGAAAGGTTTCTTGTGAAACCATCCTTGCACTTCCTCATCTTGGCTTAATAGCATCACCCCTTTCCTCTTCCACTGTCAACTGCCCTGCCCCGAGCCACTGTGCTTTTAGAGCAGCTCTTACCCCTCCAGGTACTGACTCAGCACACACTGGAGTTCTCTCTTGACCAGCTCTGGGGTAAAGCACTGAGCACGATAAACCCAAGTTTCTACAATGAGGAAGTTTAAAGTGATCTTTCATGTCCAGATTGAGATAAAGCCACTTTATAATTTCTGCTAATTCCAAGTCTTATTGCATTCATGCAGTGTACATGGTTTCAGAATTAAAGGGTTTGCATAGTCTTACACGTTTTTGGTTACCAAATAACAGCTGGAGTTGCAAGTAGATTTGAGGACTCTCAAACTCAATCCATCAAGTTCAATTACAACATCACTTTCCTCCGTGACTATTCCACAGATCCCAGAATGACAACTGCCTTATTATTAGCCTACCAGACAGCAGGTAATACACAACAGTTCTGGGTCCAGTTGCAGTATTTTTACATAGTGGCATTAGCAGACAGAGTTAAATGTGAGAGGCATTAGTCAGGGATTTGAGCCATGCCAACTGAATATCACATGCCATCTCTTTTCAGGGAATATCTTGCTGTCTTTAAGAAGACTGTGTCTTCCCATGAAGTCTTTCTCCAGCGTCTTTCATCTCACCCCGTTCTCAGTAAAGATCGCAACTTTCATGTTTTCTTGGAATATTATCAGGATGTAAGGCATTTTTATTCCATTTCTATGATTCAGTTAAAGTGTTTATACTTTAAAAACATACTTGATAGTTTCTGGAAAATGTTTAAGTTCTGAATTTCATACACAGAGGAAACCTTGGTAGGTGTTACATCCCCTCTATTGTCATTTTTATAAGACTCTGCTTAATGAAAATTTTATTTTCTTTCTTCTTCTAAGTACTAGATTTTGCCTTTAGTTAAGTTTGGGATTGCTAACTTTTTTTTTTTTTTAATTGGAGTCTCTGTCACCAGGCTAAGTGCAGTGGCACACTCACGACCTCCACAGCCTCGACCTGCTGGGCTCAGGCGGTCCTTCTGACTCAGCCTTCTGACTCAGCCTCCCGAGTAGCTGGAACTACAGGCACCACCATGTCTAGCTCATTAATTTTTTATCTATCATAAAGACAAGGTTTTACCTTGTTGCCCAGGCTGGTCTCAAACCCGTGGGCTCAGGCAATCCTCGCCTCTGCCTCCCAAAGTGCTGAGGTTACAGGTATGAGCCACTGTACCCGGCTGGATTGTTAACTTTCATTATTATTTTTATATTATTAACATATTTCTTGCTACTTAATATATGTGAAAGAAGCCCTGAGTTAGAAATTTCTTCAATGTCTAATAACCCATGAAGCTTAACAGTGTGAATAGAACAGAACTAGTTTTACCAGGGATTAAAAAGCCACAAACACTTAATGCCTAGGTAGTTATACAAAATGCCTCTTAAGTTAGCTTTTTAGAATGAGATGACCTGTGTTTAGGTTTAGTTATTTTTTAGGTATTTTATTTTATTTTTTTGAGTTGGAGTCTCACTCAATCACCCAGACTGGAGTGCAGTGGCCACTCCCGACCACCTCAGCCTCGCCTGCTGGGCTCCAGCGATCCTTCTGGCTCAGCTTTCTGAGTAGCCAGAATTACAGGCATGCGCTACCACGCCCAGCTGATTTTTTTGATTTTTATTGCAGAGATGAGGTCTCGCTGCCCAGGTGGGTCTCGAACCCACGGGCTCAGGCAATCCACTCACCTCAGTCTCCCAAAGGTGCGGGATTACAGGCTGAGCTACCAAGCCCGCCTTTTTTTTAGGTATTTTAAACCTGGTGGTAAGACAGAATTAAACATATCTCATGCATGTGCATATCCTAATAAAAAAGATCACTTGGAATGTTATTGAGAACTTGATTAAGAGAACCTGAAAACTTCATTAAGAGAACCTTGGAAACTGCTTGCCATGAACGTTCTTTCGGGATTTTCTTCCTTTTAGCTAAGTGTCAGACGGAAGAATACCAAAGAGGTGTTTGGTGGCTTTTTCAAAAGCGTGGTAAAAAGTGCTGATGAAGTCCTTTTTTCTGGAGTTAAGGTAAGTGGCTTTGGGCTGTTTGAGAAAATTCTAGACTTGATGGGACTCCGTGACCTTATTTCCCTTTGGAAAAGATACTTGTGAGACCGTGGTTAAGCGTTAATGTTTTCTTCAAATTTTCTTATTTTTCATCTCATTCAATATTCACTTATTTTCCTAAAGCGCCTTGTTCTCCCAGGAGAAGGTGACATGAACCTTTCTACACTTGTCTTCATTTTCTCCTGTAAGGAGAGATACCACTCAGTAATTCTAAAAAGAAAATAAGCTAAAAGATCGGTATTTTATGCCATTCTCCAGAACTACACTGTCCAGTATGGTGACCACCAACCACAGGTGGCCGGTGAGAGCTTGGCATGTAACTTAGCTGGCCTGATCAAGGTTCCAGATGTGACATTGCATTTACATACTGGATTTCAAAGATTTAGTGTAAAGAAAAGAATGTAAAATGTCTCACTAACAGTGTTTGTGTGTTGAAATGATTATATTTTAGATATGCTGCTAAGTGAAATTAAAGTTAACGTCATATGTTTTTACTTCATAATGTGACTACTAGAACATTTCTAAATGGTATGTGTGGCTTACATATGTCTGTTGAATATTGTGGTTCTAGAAAATATAAATTAATACCCAAGTCTCATGACCTTCATAGATATATTTATTTCTTCACTTCTCAGGCCTTCCCCTTCCTTTTTTAAAAACTTAATTATTATTTTTGAGTCGGAGTCTCACTTTGTTGCCCAGGCTGGAGTGTAGTAGCATGATCATGGCTCACCACAACCTCAGCCTTCTGTGCTCAGATGATCCTTCCACCTCAGCTAATTTTGTGGGGGGTTTTGTAGTGATGAGGTTTCACTATGTTGCCCAGGCTGATCTTGAACTCCTGGACTCAAACAGTCTTCTTACCTTTACCTCCAAATGTGCTGGGATTACGGGCATGAGCCACTGTTCCCAGCATCCTCTTCCTTTTTAATTGGGTTACCTTGACAGTTAGTGTCTGCTGTCTGGCTTTGCTACTCCAGGGAGCTCAGAACACAGATACTAAGTATAGAGGGCATTGTCAGAAATTTGGAAACTTTTGGACTAATTATCATGCAGTTTATGGTGTGTAGTACTGTCTTGTGTCCATGCATTGTGGGATATTTAGCATCCCTGGCCAGTGCCTGCTGAATGCCAGTATTACCTCCCATTCTGAAACCAACCAAATTTTATTTAAAGTCACTCACATAGATGCAGGTATCCAAGGCTAGGTGGCAGTGTCCACCTGCTGGAACCATTGCCCTGGCGCTGAAATTGGGTCTTAGAGGGAATGCTAGAGTTTTACTGGCTATTGACAAACTGCTCTTCAGTGTGGCATGCTCTCTAGACATTTTCTGCTAGCTCTTGGTTTTTGCCAGCCTTGGGTATGAAATAGTATCATACATTTGTAGTTCCCTCATTTGTGGAGATTAAACTTGCTATTTATAAGTGTATTTGCCATGTTTCTTCTAATGCAGAACACATGTTCCCATTCTTGAAATGTCTGCTTCTTCAGTCTTTTTTCCTGCCTTTTAGGAGGTAGATGACTTCTTTGAGCAAGAGAAGAATTTCCTTATTAACTACTACAATAGGATCAAGGATTCCTGTGCAAAAGCTGACAGAATGACCCGATCTCATAAAAGTAAATACTGCCCACCCGCTAGCCACTTAGAGCTTTGCTGATGTGCCCGCTCTACTCAGATGACAAAGGGCTGCCCTTGTTTCTGCAGATGTTGCCGACGATTATATCCACACTGCGGCCTGCTTGCACAGTCTGGCTGTAGAAGAGCCCACGGTCATCAAAAAGTGAGTGTTGGGAAAGCGTTTCCTTTTACTTGGTTGAAGAATGCTGAGTGGTGTGTTTGAAAGGATATGAGTTGTGACCACGTGGTTTGGGGTCTGCTCTGGAGTTGGGCGAGCTCATTACAAAAGTCTCCAGTGCCAGATCTTCAGGTGTCCTCTGTACGTAAGACGCCCAGCGTCTCTTCCCTGAGTGAACAGCTGTGGTAGCCTTCGTCTGTCACCTGCCTCCGCTTTCTCCGAGAGTCGATTGCCTCCATCTCTTCTGGCAAGGTGGCGCTTGCCATTCTGCCTGGCAGTGCCCTGGGCTGCCCTGGTTAGTGTGGTCATGAGAATCAATGACACTAGTCTCATCTTGTACTTATTTGTGTGTATATATGTGTTTCCAGTTTCTTCATCTTGGGCATTCCTAATGTCAGAGGGTCTTCTTAACAGGTGGTATTTCTTCTGACTTGAAACTGAAAGGCAGGCTAACGGCACGACCATGACAAGTTAAGTAGTAGCATATTGATTATGTTAATATCTAGAGCTCATTAGAACCTGACCTTGGTTAACACAGCACTGACATTTAACCTCTTGCACTTGGATACATCTCACATACCACCTATCAGCAACTTGACTGCACTCTTTAACAAAATAATGAAAATTGAATCACTTCATATTAAGTAGTATGTTGGGAACCAGTTATTTTACTGTGATGATATCTGACTTATACTGGAATTTTGGACATTGAGGAACTTTTATATTTTATATCTTACATCTTAATTTTTCTAACAGGGTAATGTATGAAACAGTCACTGACATTCATCACAGGCTCATTGATAAGCATTGTGCAATAGTAATTTGTTTGGCGTCTACTACCTGCCCTGTTTTCTTATTTGAGCAGACAATGAAGTCTCCTTTTCTTCCTCCCACATTAATAATATGTAATTCTTTATCCAGTCTGTTGTTCAAACAAGATGTGAAAGGACACACTCATGATTATATCTTAGTAGATATTCCATCTCTTTATTTGCTTTTTCATGCAATTTGAATGGAAAACTTCAAGGAAATACATTTTTTAAAAACTGCTGTATGGTCACCAGCAATCTCTATGTCCCAAGAGGGTATATCTAGATTTACAATGTTTTCTCATAGGGGACATCCGAGTGCAAGGGTTAATAAGGATTTGCCATACACATGTCAGAATGACTAAGGGGCACAAGAGAGGCTGATGCCCCTGAATGTGCCTGTTTTTTGTGACCACTTTATGCTATTTGGGGCCAATGGCAATAAAAAAGCACTACTTTAAAATTAATCCTAATGTGCCAAAGGCTATGAGTCCTGAGTTTACATTTATGTCTTAGCATATTAAGCATATTACTAAGATTATATTTCACCAACAATTTACAAACTTAAACCAAAAATTCTCTGTATTTTCAGGTACCTGCTGAAGGTTGCTGAGCTGTTTGAAAAACTTAGGGTAAGAGTTTTGTGTTAGTTTTCATAATACTTATTTTATAATCTGTAGGTTTCTTACTTGATGGTGACCTTTACTTTTTTAAATAGAAAGTGGAGGGTCGAGTCTCATCAGATGAAGACTTAAAGCTGACAGAGCTTCTTCGATACTACATGCTCAATATAGAGGCTGCTAAGGTAAGACAGGTGGCTGCGCACATCAGTTGGACAAGACCACCTTGCCAGGACTGGAAGCCTGAGGGGAAAGGCATGCTCTCTTTAAAAAGGAGAGTTACTTTATACTCAGGAGTAAGATGGGAGTTTATCAGATTTGTTTGTGTAAATGATAAGTCTTCTTAAAGCTCATGTTGTTGGCGGCACTGTGGTGGGGGAGTGGAGTAGACAGGTAACGGTTTTGGGGATGATAGATTATTGATGTGGGATATATACACAGCATGCCAAAAGGCTGTTTCTGAGGCAGAAAAGGGTTGGGGGTTTGTAAATAGGTTGGTACTGAGTTGTACTTGTCCACTGCAGCCTTTGAACTCAGTACTACTTAAAAACATGGTAAGCAAAAGAATCTTTGGGAACTATGCATTCTTCACTGTCAGCATTGCCCTGACCAAAAAAAGCATTTTAATTTTACATGAAATGTGTTCAATTAGATAACAATTTACAATGGGTGGGCTGTTTCCTCCTGCCTCATTGTCCAGTTGTGTTTCAGCAGCACAGCACTTGGCCCACCCCCAGTAATTGTGCATATGCTTTGATACATGATGTTTGATTTTACCTTCAGTTATCGAATTAGCTGAAAAACACGTGTTCACTCTGAGTTTGTTTTTTTTTAAATCTGATTTGTATAAAGAGTCTTGCAAGAGCTCTCCACAGTTCTGTCAGTGTTGCCACTCACGTTGCAAGAGGACATTGGCATTAGGGTGCTTGGGTTACTGTTTTAGACTGGCTTCAGTATTTAGTACGTGTACATGTTGATTTTCTTCTTAGGATCTCTTATACAGACGCACCAAAGCACTAATTGACTATGAGAACTCAAACAAAACTCTGGATAAGGCCCGGTTAAAAAGCAAAGATGTCAAGTTGGCTGAGGGGCACCAGCAGGAGTGCTGTCAGAAATTTGAACAGCTTTCGGAATCTGCAAAAGAAGGTCAGCAAGACATTCTTCTGTACTTGTATTTGGAAATAATTTCAGACTTGGGAAAAGTTGCATCTAATAGTGAGAAAGCCCTGGTGTGTCCTTCACCCATCATAGCACGTTGCCTGTCTGCTTTATCCCTCACACACGCATGCTCTCCTGTGGCTCCTGCGTGCTTAAACATGCACCCCTAGGTTTCCTTAATTCGGGATTAAGTTGCACGCATCGTGGACCTTTGATTAAAAGCAACATTGTGTATATCATGGGGCTAAAACTCCTGACATCCCCGCAGTATCCCATGGGTAACTTACAGTCTCATCTGCTCCTGTTGGTGTTTGTCCCAATAATCCTCCACCACAAAGTCCAGTCTAGGATTGCATCTAGTTCTCTTAGCTCTTAGGCTCCTTTGCTCTGGATCAGTTCTTGTTTGTTTTTAATGATATTGGCCTTTTTAAAGAATGTAATCTCTTTTTGTCAACTAATAACAGTGTTCTATTTTATGGTTTGCTATGTATCCTGACAGTGTAAGTAAGCGGCCCTTCTGGTCCCACATCTGAGGACATCTGTATCCTTCTCTACTTCATCTGTGGTGTTGATTTTGATTGCCCATTCAGGTGGTGTTTGGTTTCTGTGGGGACAGTTGAAGATGACGCATATATCCTGCTCTTCCTCAGACCCCCTCCTTAGATACTGATGATTCTTTCCAGAACCCACCTTTACCCTGGTTGCAAAAAAGACGATTTCCCTCTCCAAGTCATCATCTCATGGCATCCTGCTACAAACAGGAGCCTTCTCTTTCATGAATACTTTTTTTCCTCTTTAATAGAGTCATGGATTTCTGGTTTTGATCATGGTTTGGAATTAATTACGACTAAATTATTTGGATGCACCAGACTTTGTCACTGGAGCACCTGTAAACTCGCATGTGTTGGTAACCTTCACCCCTTTTCTTTGAGCAGTTGTTCTGTGCTAATGTTAACTCCTCCTACTCCAGTCCTAGAATTGACCGTTGCTTTGGGGTGCCAGGATTCTTAGAGAATAGTTATCAAGACCTGGGTGTGCTAGGTGTGCTCATTGTTCTTGGGTATCTCTGCTTCTAGAGCCTTCAGTGGACTTGAACTGGGAAATGTGGTTTTGTGTGCACATGCACATTTCAGAGATCAGGTGTCCATGCTGACGTCTCAGTTCCAGTCCCTGCCCACAGGGTCTTCCCTGCCTTGCCCCATTTCAGAGCAAGGGACTTTTTAATGTATAATAGATGAACATTATATTGTATATGTGTATAATAGATACACATTTCTACTGAGCATGAGCGTAATATGTTGTCTTTCCCAGGAGGACCATATGAATCTTCCCTGGAGTTCTCAGGAGTCATGAAACATGCCAGAGTAGATGTTGGAGTGTATCTCCCAGAATGTTGATGTCATTACAGTGGGACAGTGCACCTGACTCAACCCAACCCCCTCAGCACAGGGTCCATGAGAAATGCCTGTCTCATTTAGTTTTCTCAGAATGTTCTTGTTTCCTTGGGGTAGGAAAATCTAGATATATGTAAATGTTCTTATAATAGCAATGGTCTATCGAGCAGCAAGCTAAAAACTAGAGTTCTAACCATTTGTCTTGTTTTGGGTTTATTCAGGACTTTAATGTTTTAACTGTAAGGCACAGAAATTCGTGGCAAATGTCATGTGGACAGCTCATGTGACTGTCTTGGATTCTTCCAAAGTAACCTTTGTGCTGCCCTGTTGTTAAAGCAAATTCTTTTTTTTTTTTAGAGCAACTAATTGAAATTTGCAAGGAAAAGTACACACTTGAAACACTAGTGAGTTGAAATGTTAAGTTATTCTGTAGGCCAGTTTTGTGGCTCTGACAGTTTCGGAGAAGATGAAAGAAAAACCACGGGATTTAAAGTGGTGCCAATTTAGGCCTTTCTTGACTACCTAAGGTTTTCTCCTATGGTGCTTGATTATATCCTTTGTATTCAAAATGCAAGCCTGAGTATACTCCAGAAGTGTACAGTATTGATAGAATGCTGATATGGCTGCCTCTTAACCTGCTTGCCTTTGGTACAGCTCTGGGATTTATAGCTGGGCTGAATAGAGTTGAGTCAGTGGAAGGGATGTAGCATGAGTGGAGGTGTGGATGGTTGGTGTCAAGCCTGGTCCTATGTGCAGGGTGGGAGGAGCACTGATCTTACCCCTGGGAAGACCTGTAGAACCTAGGCTAACCAGGGAGTTGTCCTTAACATACATCTCCATGTAGTGCTGGCACTAGCCTACTATACCTATACAATTTGTGACTTTACTTTTTAGTGTCTGCTTGCATTGTAGTTTTTTGGGACAGCACTGTAGAGACAGACAGGAGGGTGACCTGTAGGTTCTTACCAAAGCAGTGATGGCCAAAGTTTTACCAAAGTAAAACTGCAAAGCACAATTGTGATAAATTTAATAAAGGGATTAGAGGGAGGCGTGCGTGTTCTTGGTATATACTAATTTCTTTAATTTTAGTTTTTGAAGACAAGGGGTGGGTCACTGTGTTGCCCAGTCTGGTCTCAAACTCCTGGGCTCAGCAATCACCCACCTCAGCCTCTCAGAGTATTGGGATTATAGTCGTGAGCTACTGTGCCCAGCTTACTCTAATTTTTAATAGATAATTAGTCCTGAATTCTGATGGCAATAGGAAAAGATAGAAAGGTGAAATTTCATACTGATCATATGTGAAGCAAATCTATCCTGAGCACAAGAGTATTTGCACTGTTTTCTTTCTTAAAATTTCTTAAAATATTATCTTTAGTTGACAAATCGTATTGCATTTACGTAATACAGTGTTGTGATACTTTGAAATGCGAATATAATGTGAAGTGATCAAGCCAATTAGCGTATCTACTAATTTTTTTTAGTGATAAATTTGAAATTCTTGTTTGTAAGTGAGATCATGCAATATCTGTCTTTCTGTGCCTGGCTTATTTTGCTTAGCATAATGTCCTCTAGATTCATTCAAGTTGTCCCAAGTAGCAGAATTTTGGGTTTTTTGGGGTTGTTGTTTTTTTTTTGGTGAGTTGGAGCCTCTGTCACCCAAGCTGGAGTACAGTGGCATGCTCACAGCCACTGCAGCCTTGATCTGCTGGGCTATGGTGATCCTTCTGCCTCAGTCTTCCAAGTAACTAGAACCACAGGTGTGTACCACCATGCCTGGCTAATTTTTAAATTTATTTTAGAGAAGAGGTCTCATCAAGTTGCCCAGGCTGATCTCGAACCCCTGAGCTCAGGCAGTTCTCTCACCTCTGCCTCCCAAAGTGCTGGGATTACAGGCTTGAGCCACCACACCTGGCTAAATTTTGTTCTTTTTAAAGGCTGAATAGTATTGTGGATATACACCACGTTTTTTCATTCATCTGTTGACGAACACCTAAGTTTGTTTCTTGGCGATTGTGAATAGTGCTGCAATGAGCATGAGAGTGCAGATATTCCTGTAACATCCTGCTTTCCATTCCCTTGGAGGTATTCCCAGAAGTGGGACTGCTGGATGGGGTGGTAGTTCTATTTTTAGGTTTTTGAGGAACCTTTATACCATTTTCCAAATGGCTGTACTGATTTCCACTCTCCCCAGCAGTGTGTAAGAGTTCCATTTTCTCTGCATTTATTGTCAACACCGATTTTTCTCTTTCTGTTAAGATACATTCTAACAGATGTGGGGCTATCATCTCATTGTGGTTTTGATTTGCATTTTCCTAATTAGTGATGCCGAACATTTTATTCTAAGCCATATGTGTTAGCCATGAGCTTATCTGTTTTTGAGAAGTGTTTTCACCTTACTTTTAAAAACCATAAGTGAAGTGTGTCTGGCTCCCACCTCTCTCCAGCCTTGTCTTCCGTCCTTGGTACCTATAGGGTGAGCGTGAGGCTGCTTGCCACAATCCCCAGTTGGTGACTGGGTATGGTTGCCTGCTCTTTAAGCATGTCCCAATCACAGAGATAATTGCAATGTGAGAGAACAATGGTGCAGTGCATGAAAGCTCTGGAGATTATTTGTAACTGATATGTAGACGTTAAAGTGAATGTGAACATTGTTTAATTTTTTGGGGTTTGGTAAATTTTAACTCTTTCTTCCTACAGAACTGATAAATTTCAAACGAAAAAGAGTGGCGGCATTTAGAAAAAATCTAATCGAAATGTCTGAACTGGAAATAAAGCATGCCAGAGTAAGTGTTTTCTTCACATTAAGCCCACAACTTTTTAGTTTTTTTTTTTTTTACTGTCCCAGAGTCATCAGGCAGATGAGGCTTGCCCTGTGGTTTTCATCTCTGGTACTAAGTAGGTGGCCTCTCCATTGTAGTATTTTTGCTGCTGTAAATTAATTCCACAGCATCCTGAAATACACTTGAAAGAGCATTCTCGGTGGGGGCTGCCCTGCCTTTCTCTCAGAGGCCTTTGCCAGGACTCTTGGACTTTCATGGAAAATCTTTTTATTTTTTTTAGAGTTGGAGTCTCACTCCATCGCCCAGACTGGAGTGCAGTGGAATGCTCCTAGCCACCGCAGCCTTGACCTGCTGGGCTCCAGCGATCCTTCCACCTCAGCCTTCCAAATAGCGGGAACTACAGGCGCGCATGCTACCACGCCCAGCTAATTTTTTTTTTATTGTAGAGATGAGGTCTTGCCAAATTGCCCAAGTGGGTCTCGAACCTGCGGGCTCAGTCATTCCACTCACCTCAGTCTTCCAAAGCACAGGATTACAGGCTGAGCCACCGAGCGGAAAACCTTTTTAGAAAAGTTATTTTCTAGCTTGCCAAGTGTCTTCTAATAATTCCTTTTCGGTTTAGAAAGGAAGAAAAATGTATTCTTCTGTTGTATGTATGTGATGTCTATAGTTTGGCTGTGGAGGACAGTGCTTCTCCATGCTGGATGCACATTGGCTGTACTCGGGGTCTTTTAAGAATTTGAGGTGCTTCTATGCTCAATCTCTTTTAGGGGGGAGCTGGTGCCAGGGGCTCATTTCAGCTCTAGGGGTCAGAAGGAGGGAACTGTCTCACTGGCCCTTGGTTTTAGCTGATGCTTTACTTTGACAACAACATTGATGTGTTTACTCACTGCCTCTTGATGAAGCCCCAGTCCTGTTGTGCATAAGTTTTAAATTAGAGTGTTAAAAGTGTCATTTATATAAATTGCATCCATAACATTTGGGTATTCTAAGTTTGTCTAAATTTCTTTTTTAAAATGAGAACTTTTTGTAAGGCAATTTTTACAGATCCTTATGAATATTACCAGTAATCTTATTTATAATCTCACTCATGTCTGGTTTTTTAGCAACTTGTATCCAGTCTTTCCACTTCCTCTTAGAACATTTCCATTTATATGGCTTTTAAGCTGCAGTTAAGCAGAGACTCATTTGGGAGCTGACCAGGCAGAGGTGCTAGAGTGGCCACTGACAATGAATCTGGGAGCCCCTCAGGCAGTGGTCTGTAGATGGGGAGGGTAGGTTGCAGTTGATCTGAGGTTTTATGAAGAGAAGTGCTAGCCCAGACTAGCTGCCTTTGAGTCTCTTGGGAAAAGCTGTCTGTGCACTTGGGTCTTCATGGGTATAACACAGGTCTTAGACTCTGGAGTGATTTCTTGGTCTGCCTTGACATGTATATTTTTATTGTTTTTACAGAACAATGTCTCCCTCTTGCAGAGCTGTATTGACTTGTTCAAGAACAACTGATCTATTCTGCCTTTACTCTGAAGGAAGGAAATGAATGTGAAAAAAAAATCCCAGCGTCACTTGCACTTAAATCATTACCATGGAAGATTTATTAGCTTCGACTTTAGTTTAAAATTATGTGAATAAATATTTTGATTTCTGAAAATCTTTAACACTTAACCATGTTGGTTTAAAAAATATTTCTATTGCATGCTACTTGGACATAACTAATCTTTCCTTAAGCATTTAATACCTCAGTGGGCAGTGGCTAAGCCCTGGGCTCTCCTGTCCTTTATCTGTAATTACTAAGAAAGGGTGTGGGCGATGCAGGCCTTCTGGACAGAATGGGGGCAGTGTTGACCTGAGTCTGCCTCGAGTTTCATGTGCTCTTGTCCCCCCACACCTGTTCTTGTTTGGGTGGTGCCAGTTGCAGCTAAGCTGGGCTTGTTCCAGGTAGTCGCCTTCCTCAACTGGATGGGTTTTTGCTGTCTGTTGCTCCTGTGGTTGTCAAGTATTCTTGTACCAGTAGCAAGAGATCGCCCTCTCCACGCACCCTTCGCAGCTCAGTTTGGTGGCAGTCAGGATATAAATATTGAGGGGAGAGGAGTATTGAGGGCATATCTGAGAACACATCCTGCGACTGGATCTACAGAAGAGGGATATGTACTCCCTTCCCAGTGGGCCTTGGTGGGGGCATTTGTTTTTTATGAAATACGTAATAAAACAATAGTGCTGCTGCTGTGTGGAGTGTTTTTGGAGAAATCAAGGCCAGGATGTGCCCCAGGAATGCATTTGCACTGAGACGTGGCTGTGATGATGAGAGAAGGGTCTGTCCAGGTTCAAGGTCTGTCCAGAGTCCAGGGACCTTCGCTCTAACTACTTGACAGTTTTCAATGCTGCTGGCATTTTTTTTTTTTGCAAGGTTGCTATGTCTGGGCTTGTCCCTGCTCTTAACCTGATTCAAGCTTGCATTTTTGCCACCGGGGGGTGCTTCCTCAAGAGGCGTGTATCTCTCTTGATTATTGAGCTCTAAAGGTAGCCTTCTCACTGAAGTTTACATTTGACCTTTATAATTAATAGGTGACTTATGGGAAGGTATTTTAAGGCTATATGAAGAAATTTTGTCTACTGCTCTTAGCATCTATTATAACCAGTTGTAACTGGTTACAGCAGGTACAAGACTTAACTGATTTTGGTATCACAGGGAGCATTCTTCATTTGGTCTTGATGTCTCACCTGCTAGCAGGGACTTTCGCCTCCCTGGCACCTGCTTGGGAAGTGTGGTGCTCCCTTTCTGTCTCCACCCCATGGGGTGGGTGGAGTTGTAGCTTCAGTCTGGGCTCTTGGTCACACCTTCTTTCTCCCTCTCCCATACTGTCCAAGCACAAGTCCTATGTGGCCAGGGTGAGGTCAGTTTCTCAGAACCATTACTGGGTGTAAGATGGCCGACTGGGACTCAGCTCTGGGTCCTAACTGTTGCTGGCCAAGTGGTCTAAGCAGCCTTCCTACTCTGAGCCAGCCGAGTCTTCTGTAGGCTGTCAACACTCGGGTAACATGGCCAGCTGTCTAATGCAGTCTTAGTCCATGCATGATTCTGGGTGTGCTGCTGCTTTATTTTTGTCTCAGGGCTTGGTTTCCTTTCTGACAAGCACTTGTGAAACATGGAGGCCTGAGTAGGTCGGGGATGCTTCCACTTCCCTCTTATGCCTGTCAGCTGTTGAGCTGCTGCCCTTTCATGCGGCATGAGGACTGTATTTGTAGTGTCTTTGGGAAAGTGGGCACATTGGTAGGAGGGGAAACCGATGTCCTGAAATAGATGCGAAACAGTTTAGATGCTGACTGCCCCTTGTGTAGTCTGCGGAGCCCAGGAGGGCAGGTCTGAGGGAAGGAGGGTGTGTCACATGGGAATTCCATCCCTGTGCAGCCTTTCCTGTGTTGGGGAGAGTGGAAGGAGGTGTTAGGTGTCACGCTTAAGAGATTCTGTTAGAGCCGTGGGTGGGGCTGGGCTTTGCTGTGTCTTCCTGCTTAATGCTTCAAAGTTAGCTCTTCTGGGTTAGGGTCTATCTGAATAGCTGGTGGCCCTCCGGGAAGGCCCATGCTGGTGGGCAGTTTCTGTGAGGCTCTAGAAGCAAGGCAGGCTGCAAACGGGAGGTGGGTTTAGAGATGGCAGCTCTCAGGCAGCCCAGCCCAGAAAGACACCCGGGTCACACAGCTGGAGGAAGTTAAAGTGCGTGCAAATGTACAATTCCTGGGCAACTCATCTTACAAACCAGGAGACGCTCACCCCCAAGGAAGGGACTCCGGGCTGCAGAACCTCTGTAGGAGGTGGGTCACTTGGGGCACGAACCAGGGACCCCCCACCACAGGTGTGCGTTTGCAGCAGTGCCCGACTTGGGAGCGCCCGCCTGGAAGGTGTTTTCTTGGGGGAAGCTGACGCTGGTGCCGTGCACCATCAGCCCTCAGCCTGTAGGCGGCAGAGGTGACTCAGGGCGGCCACCCGTCGCAGATGCCAGGCCTGGGGTCCTCCAGGCGCAGCCGAGGAGGAGCTGGTGCTCCTGCAGATCTGCTCTGACGATCAGCAGCCCACATCCCAAGGCGCTCTGGATCCTTCCCAGACCTGCAGCGCCCCCCACACACACAACCCAAGGTTCCCGCAGGCCTCAGATTCCCAGTGACCAAGACACAGCTGTTCCCGGAACTCCCGTCTAAGCCTCATGTCAAACAGCTGGAGGTCCTGGGGTTCAGAGCTGGCCCGTGATGTGCCTGGAAGGAAGTGAAGAGGACAGCGGCAGAGCAGTGCTGGCTGTGAACTTCTGTGGGGGGGAGGACTTCCATACACTCCCTTCCCCTGCCTCAGCCGCGTGTGCACGCACACACATGATCCCCGTGCCAGGATGGGTGGGCCACCCGGAGATTTTTTTTTTTTAAACCTTATTTGCAAGCTAACAAGTTTGGTAAGTAGTGTCTTATTGGAGGTTTGATTTGTCACCATTGAAAGGCATTGACTGTTTTTCTTTGTATTTTGGGTTGGGGTCTCACTGTCACCCAAGCTGGAGTGCAGTGGCATGATCACAGCTCACTGCACCTTCAGCCTCCCGGGCTCAGGCAGTCCTTCTACCTCAGCCTCACTAGTAGCCAGGACTACAGGCATGCACTGCTACACCCAGTTAATTTTTTTCTTTTTTTTGTAGAAATGAGGTCTTGCTCTATTGCCCAGGCTGGTCTTGAACTCCTGGGTTTAAGCAATCCTCCCACCTTGGCCTCCCAAAGTGCTAGGATTATAGGTGTGAGCCACCGCACTTGTTCGTTTGTTTTTTCTATCTGTACCTATCAAAGTAATACATACTTGAAGGACTTCAAATAATACAAAAATGAATAAACTAGAAAGTAAAGTCCCCTATTTTTACCACATCTCGTAAATAAGTCAGTTGTTAGCCGGGCTCGGTGGCTCAGCCTGTAATCCCGCGCTCTGGGAGGCTGAGGTGAGTGAATTGCCTGAGCCCGCGGGTTCGAGACCCGCCTGGGCGACTTGGCGAGACCTCATTTCTACAATAAGTCAAAAATTAGCCGGGCGTGTAGTTCCAGCTACTTGGAAGGCTGAGGTGGAAGGATCACCGGAGCCCAGCAGGTCGAGGCTGCGGTGGCAGGGAGCGCAGCCACTGCACTCCAGCCTGGGCGACTGAGACTCCAACTCAAAAAAAAAAATGTTTCCAGATTTGCTTCCCATCCATATATATGTATGCATATTTTACAGAAACGGTGTGGGATGCCAGAGTTGGGGTTAGTTTCTGGAGGCTTCCGGCTGTTGGTGCTCCCTCCCTTTGGCATAGACTGTCTAGACCCCTGAACAGCCCTCCTGAAGCCAGAAAGCAACTCTCCTTCCAGTGCCCGGTTCCCACTCACAAGAGGGCAGCGCCCCCTGCAGACGAGCCAGGCTGTGTCCCAGCCTCTTCTAATGCTTCAGCAACCAGCCTCCAACCAAAGGCTTCAGGCTGAAAAGGTGTGAACGATACAGGTAGCTGTTTAGAGAATTTTAATTTTTTTTTTTTTTGATACATGTTTTTTACTTTAAAATTGTGGGGTACAGTTAAGGGTTAGGTGTACAATTTTAATTTTAATTGGGGCTTTCTTTTTTTTCATTTTTTGAGTTGGAGTCTCACTCTTTTGCCCAGACTGGAGTGCAGTGGCTGCTCCCGGCCACCGCAGCCTCGACCTGCTGGGCTCCGGCAATCCTTCTGCCTCAGCCTTCTGAGTAGCCGGAATTACAGGCACTCGCTACCACACCCGGCCATTTTTTTTTTTTTATTTTATTGTAGGGATGGGGTCTCGCCTGCCTAGGCGGGTCTCGAACCCACGGGCTCAGGCAATCCACTCACCTCAGCCTCCCAAAGGCGCGGGATTACAGGTTGAGCCACCGAGCCCGGCTTGGGGCTTACTTTCTAATACATGCCTTCAACCCCTTTAAAGCTTCTTGAAATGTGGGACCCATAATTTTTTTTTGTCTTTTCGAGTTGAAGTCTCACTCTGTCACCTAGGCTGGAGTACAGCGGCGCAATCATGGACTTACCATAGCCTCGACCTCCTGGGCTCAGGCGATCCTCCCGCCTCAGCCTCCAGAATAGCTGCCATCATATCTGGCTAATTTTTCCTTTTTTTTTTTGTAGACACGAGGTCTTGCTATGTTTCCCAGACTGGTCTCAAACTCCTGACTCAAGCAATCCTCCTGCCTTGGCCTCCCAAAGTGCTGGGATTACAAGTGTGAGCCACTGCGCCTGGTGAGATCTGTAATATTCAAAACACCCTGGAAAAGAGGAGCTATGAACCCAGCCCACAGCCACTTATTTCTGATGGTTGCCTTCATTCATTTATTTGGTGAATTCATTCATTCATCTGGTGCACACTCAGCTAGAGGAAAAAAGTGCCTATTTGGGGGGATTTTTAACATAAGTCAAAGGGCGGAGATTTGAGGGCACTCGGGTGTAGGGTCGCCACTGAAACTGGCTGCAAGGAAGGATCGTGTAGTGAAAGACTGGCCAACTGCTTATGTTTCAAGAACTATTTATCACTGGCATTTGCAGACTCCTTCCCGTCATTCTTGTGGGTTTAGAGAAGGAATGGAAACCATGTGTTTATTGTCAGCTGGGTCTCCTCCACCATGAAAACCACAGACAGGAGGGGGCGATTCACCCCCTATGGTCAGCCTAAGACGAGCCCTGCTGTGGCTCCTGAATCCCGGGTCAGACCCAAGACATGGCGCTTCTCGGCTTAATCCATCCCAGCTCCCCACTGCCCTTCCTCCCCTCTCCCCTCCTTAAAGCTAGGAAGGTATCTGTGAAGCAGTTGGTGTTTGACTGAGGGCAGAAACCTTGAGCTACAGCCAGCCTCGGAGATGCCTGCTGGGTCCGGCTGTGACTCCCGGGGCTGCTTCTTTCACGTGTTGATTGAATCAGGGTTCCAGGAGCCAGGCCTGGCGGGAGGCAGGTGGCTGGGCGTTTATCTGGGGGCAAAGTGGCAGGGTTAGGAGAGAGAATGCATGACAAAGGACCCTGAGGGAGGAGTGGGGAAGGGGCCTGAGAGCCTGGGAAGCCCAGGTCCCTCCTTCAAGCAAGGCTGACCTTGGCCTGCTCAGCAAGTGCCTGAGAAGGCAGGAAATCCCAGCCTGCCTCCGCCAGGAAAATCCTGGAAGCGCCTGCTGTGAATCCCGACAGGGCCTGGCTGTGTGTTTTTCTAAAGTCTGGTTTGTGTCTGCAGTGCTTGTGACCCTTTGCACTGTCTGTGAAAGCGCTTGTGGCCATGGGAAGGGGCGGGGAGTGAAACTGACCGGATGCGACTTGCTTCAGAGCTGCAGGCATGAGGCGAGGCTGTGCAACCTGCCAGGGTCCTTTGGGGCGGGGGAAGGCAGCCAAAAGGGAGGTGCGGCCCGGAGGCTGGGATTGTCATGCCGACTTTCCACCCCAATTACAACTCTCCACCCCAATTACGTGGCTGGGGTCTGATTTCAGCCCAGCTTGGGGTGGTATAACCTAAGTAAATCCCACTGTTTTATTCACACACAGCAGCCAAAGGGGTTTTTTAGAACTTGAGTCAGTTATCAGCACTTTAAGAGGCCGAGGCAGGAGGATCACTTGAGCCCAGGACTTCAAGACCAGCTTGGGCAACATAGCATGACCTTGTCTCTCTTAAAAAAAAAAAATTATTCAGGTATGGTAGCGTGCATCTCTAGTTTCAGCTACTTAGGAGGCTGAAGCAGGAGGACCGCCTGACCCCAGGAGACAGAGGCTGTGGTGAGCCATGATTGTGTCACTGCACTTCATTCTGGGCAACAGAATGAGATCCTGACTCAAAATCAAAAAAAGAACTGAGTCACTGCTGGGAGCGGTGGCTCACGCCTGTAATCTCAGCACTTTGGGAAGCCGAGGCAAGAGGATTGCCTGAGTCCGGAGGTTTGAGACTAGCCTGGCAACTTGATGAGGCCTTGTCTCTACAAAAAAAAAAAAATTCAGCCTGGGCAACTTGGCGAGACCTCATCTCTACAATAAATCAAAAAATTAGTCAGGTGTGGTAGCACACGCCTGTAGTTCCGGCTCCTTGGAAGGCTGAGGCAGAAGGATCGCCGGAGCCCAGCAGGTCAAGGCTGCGGTGGCCGGGAGTATGCCGCTGCATTCCAGCCTGGAAGACAGAGTGAGACTCCAACTCAAAAAAAAAAAAAAAAAAAACTGAGTCAGATCACAGCCCTTTTTGGTAAATACTCCTGACTCCCTGCTTGACCCGAGTCCTTCCAACAGCTACAAGACCAATACTTCCATCCCATGTGCTCTTACCCCATGCCTTCCCAGCCAACATAATCGAGTTCCCCTCCTCCTGGTTCTGGATTGGCTTCAAGGACACTTGTGCAACCCACAGGATGGGACAGGAGTGATGCTGGGGACCTGCCGAGCACAGAGCAGAAGCAGGCTTGCGCTCAAGTCATCCTCTTTGGGAACCTGGTTACCACACTGCGAGGACCACAGCCAGTACACAGAGGCTCTGCATCCTGACGGAGACCCACCTCCAAGGCACCCCAGCCTGGGAGCCAGTGCCGCTGTCTCTAGATCAGCAATGTCGGGTAGGACTTTCTGAGTGAAGGACATGCTCTGTGTCTGTGCTGTCCAGTCCAGTGACCAGGGTTTAGGGAACACACAGAACACCCTGTCAAATGTTACTTTTAGGCAACAAATATCTCTTTAGTGTCAGGTGTTTCGTGCACTATTTGGGAAAAAACTTGTCGATTATTTAAACTTCAAATTTCATCAGGCAACCTGTGTTTTGTTTTTGTTTTGGGGGGGCGTTTTGTTGTTTTTGTTTTCATTTTGAGTTAGGGTCTCACTCTGTTGCCCAGATTGGAGTGCAATGGCACAGTCAACAGCTCACCGCAGCCTCAACCTTCTGGGCTCAGGAGGTTCTTCCACCTCAACCTCCCAAGAAGCTGGGACTACAGGTTTGTGCCACCATGCCTGGCTAATTTAAAAAAAAATTTTTTTAAATTTTGATGAAGTCTCACTGTGTTGCCCAAGATGGTCTCTAACTCCTGGCCTCAAGCAATCCTTCCTCCTCAGTCACCCAAAGACCTAGGACTACAGGCATGAGCCATGATGCCTGACCCAACCTGCATTTTTATTTGTCAAATCTGGCGATTCTTTAAGCACCTGGCAGGTGGAGAGTGCAATTGAGGAAGCAAAGTTTACATTTTTATGTAGTTTTAATGAATTTTTTTATTTAAATAGGCTTGCCTGCCTCGTGGCAACTGCACGGAACACTTGCCTTCCCAAGACATTCACGTCTCCTAGCTGAAGCCCCAGACTGTATAACAGAGACAAGCCGTTCCCACGGAGGCCTGTCAGGACTCCTGACCTGCGAAAGCTCCCCCCATAATCAAATGGTGGGTGTTCTGTGCACGGACTATGGGCTGGTTTGTCACTCGTCGACCTATGTGACTGGAGCCTTCTCCCGCAGCGCTCTCCCTGTGCCCCATCCCATGCCATCCCAACCACACTGGATTCCCTGAATTCCAGAACACCCAGGCTCTGTTCTGCAGGCTGTCCACTCCACTGTCCCAGTGTACAGGGTACGGCCCACATGTTGGTAGTTTGAAATCGTCACCTGGTTTTTATTTTTATTTCTTTTTGAGTTGGAGTCTCAATTTGCCGCCCAGGCTGGAGTGCAGTGCAGTCTCGGCCGACTGGGCTTAGGCAATCCTTCTGCCTCAGCCTTCCAAGTAGCTGGAACTATAGACACACACCACCATGCCTGGCTAATTTTTTTGTGATTTTTTGTAGAGATGAGGGCTCACCACGTTGTCCAGGCTGGTCTCGAACCTCTAGGCTCAGGCTGTCCTCTCGCCTCAGTCTCCCAAAGTGCTGGGATTACAGGCTGAGCCACTGCACCCGGCTGTCACCTGGTTTTTAAACTCACAGCCAGGCATGAGAATCATGTGTTTCGTTCCACTGCAGTCAGACCTGTGACTCGAGGGCTCTCAGTGGCCCATTTTACAGATGAGGAAGAGGAGAGCCTGAGAGACTAGGCCAGGTGCCCAGCATCAAAGGCTGGGAAATGGTGCAACAGGGCCTGTCCTTAGGTCCTTCCCCTACAGAGAGGGGACAGGTTTGACCAGAAGGCAGGGGTCAGGGGCCAAGGCCCCCTGGGCTTTGGAGAGGCCCTTAATCCCCCTGGGAGATAGATCATGGTCTCCCCTAGGGCCTTGCCTTCCCTGACCTCCTTCTGGGGCTAATGGGCTGATGACAGGCTCTCCTGTCCGCCCACTCCCAGTCTGTAATTTGCTCACTGTCCTTCCCTCTAATTTTATTGCCTTGTCAGCAGTTTCCCAAGGACTGGGGGCTCTGCTTCCAGCAGGAGGCTCCTCCCTGGCTTCATGAAAGGTGCAGCTTTGCAGCTGCAGCTGGCTGGGGGGGACAAGGCTCACGGGCAGAGCCCTCCGGGATGGGAGAAGATGCTGGTGAATGTTTTAGAGCAGCAGGCAACAGCCCCACTGTCTACCAAGTGCCATTCCAGCTGTGTTTGGGGACGCTTCTTGAGAAAGGACATTACGAGCAGGGCGAGGGTGGTGGCAGGGGACATCTGGGCATGGACTGTCTGGCTCCAGGCTGTAGCCGCTCTTGTATTCCTGCCTTGTGCTGGGTTTAACTTCTCATGTTCTTTTATTTTTTTGAGTTGGAGTCTCACTCTGTTGCCCAGACTGGAGTGCAGTGGCTGCTCCCGGCCACCGCAGCCTTGACC
>NW_007248455.1:419065-421191 GCF_000164805.1 Carlito syrichta
CACTCACCTTGGCCTCCCAAAGTGCTGGGATTACAGGCTGAGCCACTGAGCCCAGCCTAACTTCTCATTTTCTTCAGGGTCTTGTCTCCCAGCTGGATCGTGGCTCCTTTAGGGTAAGGACTCTGATGTATTTGTGTTTTTTCAAGTCGAGTTCTCACTCTGTCACCCAGGCTGGAGTGTAGTGGCATGATCATGGCTCACTGCAGCCTCGACCTCCTGGGCACAAGTGATTGTCCTACCTCAGTCTCTCCAGTAGCTGCGACTACAGGCATGCACCAGCACACCTGGCTAATTTTTGGATTTTTTTGTAGAGACGAGGACAAAGGGGGTCATCCATGTGCTGCCTCAGTCAGTGCTTAGTGAACATGATCTTGGTGTTCTGTTTCTGGTCCCTGCCTGTCTCCTGGCTGCGGCTGTGCACACAGTAGGCCCGCAATCGTGCTATCTGTAGTTTTGCATGCAGAACCCTTGTTAGGGAACTAATTCTAGAAGTTCTGTCTCTGCAGAAGGGTTCATATCTCAGGACTCCCATGGAGTAGCCAGAGGCGACAGTGGTGGCTTTTCTGAGGCTGGCCCAGCAATCCTCCTGAGAGAGCTGAGCTTCAGATAGACTTGTGGGCAAAACCCCTTAGCCAGATGGGCTTGGGAAGCCCAGCCTCAAGGCTGAGGGCCCCTTCTCCTAGCGGCCCTCCTCTGCTGAAGTGCCCCTGAGAGTCAGCCTTTGCTCTCTGTCCCCTGGGGCCTTGCCAGTCCCCTGGGATCAGCAAAGCTGTTCTCAGGTGTCACCTGGGCCATCTGCAGCTCCTTCCCGCACACAGGGTCATTCTACCCCCGGACCCGCCTGCCTCTCTGTTCGTAGGGCACACACTGCCAGGCTGGGATGCCCAGTTAGTAACCCTCACCCAGTGAGGGAAAGAGCTGCCTCTTGCCCTGCCCTGATAGATGGGATATGGTTGCACACATGGGCCCTGGGCCCCGGGGCCCTCGGCAGTGTGGTGATGACCCCGTCTCACCTGCACTCGCTCCGACTGGAGCTCCCTGTGAAGTGCTTCTGCCCAGACCCTCTGGGCCTCTCTTGGGGAAGCCTGAGCTAAGGCAACAGGACCCAGCAGCCACAAGTGGGTTCTGCGGTTTCATCCCAAATTACAGAGGGTGTCGTCTCCTGTGGCGCCCAGGAGGGTGGAGGACTGCCAAACTGGAGCCACTTCTGATGGGGCACACTGATGGGACAATCAAGGGAGGCCCCGGAGGCCAGAGGGGACTCTCCTCCTCACCCTTCTAACTAAGTCTCTCTGATGCTCTGAGAGCTGAGGGAGATCCCTGGCCAAGGTTGAACAGCCCTTGCTGTCTTTTTTTTTGAGTTGGAATCTCACTTTGTCACCCAGGCTGGAGCGCAGTGGCAGGCTTATGGCCACTGCAGCCTCAACCTGCTGGGCTCAGGCAATCCTTCCTAGTAGCTGGAACTACAAATGTGCGCTGCCACGCCTAGCTAATTTTTTAATTTATTGTAGAGACAAGGTCTCACCAAGTTACCCAGGCTGGTTTCAAACCTGTGGGTTCAGGCGATCCCCTTGCCTCTGCCTCCTAAAGTGCTGGGATTACAGGTGTGAGCCACTGTGCTCAGCTTGCCCTAGCTGTCTTTTCCCCCAGTGGCCTTCCATGAGACATTGGTAACAGTGGGTTTGATGAGGGGCTGGGTCAGAGGAGGCTTCTCACTGGGAGGAGGGCTCCTGGCCTCTCCTGGTTAGGGGCATTTCACACCCCAGTACAGATTGGGAGGAAAAGGAAAAGAGTCAGACCAGGTGTCCTGTCTGGGGAACCTGACTGGGCCCTTGGGGGTAGAAGGAGGCACCTCTCTCTGCCCAGTGGTCTGCAGGCACATAGGCAAGGTGTGCCACAAGCAACCTGCTTTCTCAGCCTTGGTTGTCTCGTCTGAAAAATAGGGATGGGGAGTGGGGTCTGCAGAACTCCTGGTGGGTGGAGGGAAAGGAGGGGAAGTCCCTTTAATAGTCTAAAGGGCAACCGGGCTCGGTGGCTCAACCTGTAATCCCACGCTTTGGGAGGCCAAGGTGAGTAGATTGCCTGAGCCCGTGGGTTCGAGACCCGCCTGGGCAACTTGGCGAGAC